>NW_028283814.1:0-153600 GCF_059441095.1 Idiotropiscis lumnitzeri
GTCTCTATCGTTTTGGCATCCATTGAATAGTTCTACTGAGAATAGTCTTCGGGTGGTTACTATTAGCATAGCATGCATTAAATATCAAAAAGGCTCCAGAACAAATTTTCAAACCCATGCCCGCTTAGCTCATCTATAACCCATAACAGGACCCAGACATGGTTGACCAGCTCTAACCTATGCCCACTTATCCCACACATAACCCAAACAGGACCGATAAATGGTGACCACTTCTAACCCATGCCCACTTAGCCCACACATAACCCAAATAGGACCCAGACATGGTTGACCAGCTCTAACCCATGCCCACTTGGCCCATATACAGCCCATATGAGACCCTCACATGGTTGACCAGTTCTAACCCATGCCCACTTAGCCCACACATAACCCAAATAGGACCTATAAATGGTTTCAGTAGTAGATTCAGTAGTTTTTATCATTACAGCATTTTCCCCTCTGTATAATGGACAGACATTAGGAGTCTTTCCTTACACTTAGATACGTTTATACTGTGTATATTTGCATGCTTTTTATGAATGTCTGCTGCTAATGTTATACATTAACGGCTACATTACGCCGCCGACTCTGTGTGAGCTATATCTTTGCTGCTGTAACACCTCAAATTTCCCCATTGTGGGACTAATAAAGGACATCTTTATCTTTATCTTTACCAGTTCTAACCCATGCCCACTTAGCCCATACACAACCCGTATTGCACCCACAACATTTGCCCAGTTTAAGCCCATGCCCACCAATCCCAGATGGCGCCCACATGGAACCCTGTACCATTGCCCACTTCTAGCCCATTCCCACTTGGTACCCAGGAATCCCGCATTTACCCCATTTGGGGCCCAGTTGGACATGTTGGCTGGGTACAGTACTTTTATTCTTGCAGTATTTTTATCATTGCAGTATTTTCAATCATTCAGTATTTTTTTTTATCATTGCAGCGTTTTTATTTATTTCCCCTCTGAACCATAGACAGGCATTAGGAGTGTTTCCTTACACTTGTATATGTTGTGGGCTGTAAGTGTGTATATACATGGGGATCTGTGTATATACGTATATACTGTGTATATTTGCATGCTTTTTATGAATGCCTGCTGCCAATGTTATACATTAACGGCTACATTACGTCGGTGCCACTGTGTGATGTATATCTTTGCTGCTGTAACACTGCAAATGTCCCCGTTATGGGACAATTAAAAGACATCTTTATCTTTAGAAATTGAAGATTCACTTGCGAGGCCATTTTCAACACGGACCTTTCAAGAGAAGCTATATCGTCCAACACTCGGTCAGTGCTGTCTAAGTGCTTTTCTGTATATTGTTTGTCCACCCGTGGTGTCATAAATTATGGTATTATGAGGGGGATTTATTCAAGTAGGACGAAGTAGGACTTCATTGAAGGCCCAGGTGTGAAATGCATGGCCCTCCACTGGTTCAAATAATATCTAAAACTAAATTACCAGTTACATGTGCAATTTCAATATTCAACAATTATCTCAACAAAAAAGGACAATCTGAATTTTTTTTAAATGCACAATAAAACAGAAAAGCCATTTCCGGGTATTTTACAATTCAGTCTTCATTGGGGAAAAAACATTCAACAATTTGCTTTTCTTATTTAATACATAGTTCAGCACAGCAGGTGGCGGACAAGCACCTTAAAACGTCATTCGCCTACACAAGGAAGAAGAACATGCCCGAGGCGCTCCCGTGTCCTCGTCTTTCGGTCAACCTGAGAATAATGTTCTTGAGGATTAAAGTTTATAAATGTAAGTATGATGTGATTTTTTATTTTATTTTATGTTGTTGAACAGTGTTTTTGTTTATTTTATAATTTCGTCATTAAAAGGCTGTGGCGGTTGGAGAGTCAGCTTCGTGTTAGGGCGTGTTAAAGATCCCGATACCCACACTACACCCTCATTGAAGTATATACGAGTAAAATTATTCGAGCGCGCAGCCAAAGTATATTGTTCACTATTATTTGCGGACTTAACCAAAATCCCATTGAACTGGCGATGTTCGGTGGAATTCTTGTGCCCATGCTGAAAAAAATTATACACACAGCGCCGCCAAGTGGAATCAAAAATTTTTTTTAATTTTAATTTTCACGTACTGCACGGTGCCCTTTTGACGAATCCGACTGAAAATTAGTCAGAAAAGACTCACTTACTCTCTGCCGAATTTTGTGACGTTTTGGCAAAAGGCGTGGCTATTACGGTGCTGAAAAGTCCGATTGTACTCTGTGGCAACAAAAGCTCCGGCAACATTACTCAGATGATACTATCTTCTCGAAGTTGTACACATTTGAGGATACTTCAGCCCTGAAGACATCCACCAACTTATTTTTCATCGTAGTAGTAGCGCCACCAACTGGTAAAAGCTAATACAAGTTATTTTTTTGGATGTTTTTCTCCGTGCAACTCAACAAGGTCGCCCTCATATATGCTCGGATGACTGTTTCGGCCATGAGGATGTCACAATACGAAATTCATCCTTTTTCGTGAAAAGTTGTGGGCAATAAAACAACGCTGATTATGAGGTTCTAAATATGAACGACAACTCGTGAAACTTTACACACACATCAGGCAGAGCAAATTTATCAATATTTTATACGTTAGTTGTGCAGCTATTTTGAAATGGCTCGCCATGGCCCTCGAGAAATGTTAAAAAAAGCAGCCCTGGTTGAGTGTTTCACCTCGCTTTTTGTAAATTTTATGGAGTACAGTGAACCCTCGGTTATCGCGGTTAATGGGGACCGAGACCACCCGCGAAAACTGAAAATCCGCGAAGTAGCGGCGCACCTTCAAAAATGCTTAAAAAAAAATACAATATATATAATAAATATATATATATATATATACGGGGAGAGAGAGAGAGAGTGAAATTCATGTTAGAACAAAAAAACCAAATTATTATTAAAACGTATTATTTTTTTATTCCCCAGCCATTCTTTTTGTATTTATTTAATTACTCAGACTTTTACCTGCTGGTACGCCGTCTGGTGTGCCCTGTGAAATGAAAGGTGCCATTCTTTATTTATTTATTTATTTATTCATTTATTCATTCATAACTGACAGCTTCGCGCTCCGCTCGTGCCCGGGCGGAAGAGGTGCTCCAATTCGGCTTAACTGTGACACACGCCCACCCTCCTCCCCCGGAGCTTCCATTCGGTTAAACTTAGGGGCCGCTTGGCACCGCCCGTGCCCGGGGAAGGTGCTCCTCTTCGGCTTACTGTGACGCGAGCATGCCCTCCTCCTCCGGAGCTTCCATTCGGTTAAACTTAGGGGCCGCTTGGAACCGCCCGTGGCCGGGGAAGGTGCTCCTCTTCGGCTTACTGTGACGCGAGCATGCCCTCCTCCTCCGGAGCTTCCATTCGGTTAAACTTAGGGGCCGCTTGGAACCGCCCGTGCCCGGGGAAGGTGCTCCTCTTCGGCTTACTGTGACGCGAGCATGCCCTCCTCCTCCGGAGCTTCCATTCGGTTAAACTTAGGGGCCGCTTGGCACCGCCCGTGCCCGGGGAAGGTGCTCCTCTACGGCTTAACTGCCACGCGAGCATGCCCTCCTCCTCCGGAGCTTCCAATCGGTTAAACTTAGGGGCCGCTTGGCACCGCCCGTGCCCGGGGAAGGTGCTCCTCTACGGCTTAACTGCCACGCACGCCGGCCGGAGCTCTGGTACTGTCCGAACCGCGCGAAACGTCGCCACCGATCGTGTCCGGGGGAACGTGCTCTTCTTCGTCCACTCTCCTCTTCGCCCACGCTCTTCTTTGGTGCACGCCGGCCGTCTAACCGCTCCAGCGCCCCGTCGTGCCGCTCGGCGAAACTACAATGCCCCCGAATATTTTTTAGACCCGCGAAGCACTGAACCCGCGAAAGGTGAACCGCCAAGTAGCGAGGGTTCACTGTATGTATAAGACCAAGACCTACAAAAAAGACTCTTGGAGCAATGAGCTAGGTTTTACAGGAAGTCGGCCATTTTGAATTTACTTAAAAGGGGGCGGGTCACCACAATGGACTTTGTGTAGAAATTATTATTGGGGCCCGAGCAGCGACCGCGGCGAGGTCCCTATTGTTTTTGTAGAAATTATTATTAGGGCCCGAGCAGCGACCGCTACGAGGTCCCCATTGTTTTTGTGGAAATTATTATTATTATTATTATTAGGGCCCGAGCAGTGACCTGTTTATTTTTTTTAAGCATTTTTGAAGGTGCGCCGCTACTTCGCGGATTTTCAGTTTTCGCGGGTGGTCTCGGTCCCCATTAACCGCGATAACCGAGGGTTCACTGTACTCCATAAAATTTACAAAAAGCGAGGTGAAACACTCAACCAGAGCTGCTTTTTTTTTAACATTTCTCGAGGGCCATGGCGAGCCATTTAAAAAAAGCTGCACAACTAACGTATAAAATATTGATAAATTTGCTCGGCCTGATGTGTGTGTAAAGTTTTACGAGTTGTCGTTCATATTTAGAACCTCATAATCAGCTTTGTTTTATTGCCGAACAGTGCAATGCCACTCCCACAACTTTTCACGAAAAATCACGAATTTCGTATTGTGACATCCTCATGGCCGAAACAGTCATCCGAGCATATATGAGGGCGACCTTGTTGAGTTGCACGGAGAAAAACATCCAAGAAAATAACTTGTATTAGCTTTTACCAGTTGGTGGCGCTACTACTACGATGTAAAATAAGTTGGTAGATGTCTTCAGGGCTGAAGTATCCTCAAATGTGTACAACTTCGAGAAGATAGGATCATCTGAGTCATGTTGCCGGAGCTTTTGTTGCCACAGAGTACAATCGGACTTTTCAGCACCTTAATAGCCACGCCTTTTGCCAAAACGTCACAAAATTCGGCAGAGAGTAAGATCATTGTCTTGAGTCTATTCTGACTAATTTTCAGTCGGATTCGTCAAAAGGGCACCGTGCAGTACGTGAAAATTAAAATAAAAACAAATTTTTGATTCCACTTGGCGGCACTGTGTGTATAACAAAATAATAACATTAAGATGTCTTCAGGTCGGGACGTTTTATTTACAGGTGAAGGTGTCAGGATTGCCTTATGGCAAGGAGGAGGTGGACCCAATAGGCGAGGAGGCAGGGAAATGGATGATGTTAAGGGGAATTTATTGAAGGGATCAAACGAGGACAAACAGCGAGGCAGGATACAAACAACAAGGGCAAACAGGACGCGACTAACTGGGACAAGGATAAAGGGCCGGAACGAGGACGGAAACGAGAACCAGAGCAGGAACGAGATCTAGGAGCGGTCGTGACAGTCCGTGACGCAGCAACAGGGAGCCAAACGGGATAATGACCCGACACTGGGTTGAGGGCATGGGAGGTATAAATAGTCCGGTAATCAGGGGAGCAGATGGGGAGCAGGTGTGTGATCGTGAACTGGGAACAGGTGCGTGGCTGGTGAGAACGAAAACAATAACACAAAGCACATGGCAGGGAGGTGACGAAAACAATAACAAAAGACACATGGCAGGGAGGTGACGAAAACAATAACAAAAGGCTGTCATGCCCGACGCGTATCATGACAGTACCCCCCCTCAAGGGACGGATTCCAGCCGTCCCCAAGAATAACAAAAACGAAAAAACCATGTCCCAAAAACAAGGGTGGGCGGAAGGGGTCGGGAGGTGGGTCAACGACCCGTGATCGAGGCCGGTCTGGCGGATGCCCGGGGGGCCAGACCAGCGAGTCCTTTCGTGGCCCTTCAGGGGGCCGTGCGGGTGGCCAGACCAATACGTCCCGATGGGGCCATTCAGGCGGACGTCCGGGACGACCCGAACTCCACCTTGAGTCCGCTGATGGGGCTGAGACGAGGGGCGGCGGCGGGACGCTGGGTGCTGCAGAGGACGGAGCTTGGACCGGCGTTGAGGCGGGCGCAGCCGAGGCAGGAACTTGGAGTGATGGCGGGACGTCGGACGCCGCCGAGACGGAGACGAGGCATGGTGGAACGCCGGACCCCGCCGGAGCCGGGACGAGACGTGGCGGTGGGACGTCGACCGCCGTCGAGGCAGGCACTTGGTGCGGCGGCTGGTCGTCGACCGCCGTCGAGGCAGGCACTTGGTGCGGCGGCTGGTCGTCGAACCCCGCCGAGACCGGAACATGGAGCGGCGGCTGGTCGTCGAACCCCGCCGAGACAGGAACGTGGAGCGGCGGCGGCGGCTGGTCGTCGAACCCCGCCGAGACAGGAACGTGGAGCGGCGGCGGCGGCTGGTCGTCGAACCCCGCCGGGACAGGAACGCGGAGCGGCGGCTGGTCGTCGAACCACGCCGAGACAGGAACGTGGAGCGGCGGCTGGTCCTCGAACCCCGCCGAGACAGGAACGTGGAGCGGCGGCTGGTCCTCGAACCCCGCCGAGACAGGAACGTGGAGCGGCGGCTGGTCCTCGAACCCCGCCGAGACCGGAACGTGGAGCGGCGGCTGGTCGTCGAACCCCGCCGAGACAGGAACGTGGCATGGCGGCTGGTCCTCGAACCCTGCAGAGACAGGAAAGTGGAGCGGCGGCTGGTTGTCAAGCCCCGCCGGGACAGGAACGTGGAGTGGTGGCGGTTCGTCGGATGCCGCCGAGGCAAGGGCGGCAGGCGGCGGCTGGTCCTCCAACCCCGCTGAGACAGGAACGTGGCACGGCGGCTGGTCCTCCAACCCCGCCGAGACAGGAACGTGGAGCGGCGGCTGGTCCTCGAACCCCGCCGAGACAGGAACGTGGAGCGGCGGCTGGTCCTCGAACCCCGCCGAGACCGGAACGTGGCACGGCGGCTGGTCCTCCAACCCCGCTGAGACAGGAACGTGGAGCGGCGGCGCTTCGTCGGGAGCCGCTGTGACAGAGACGAGAAGCGACGGCGGGTCGTCGTCCACCGCCCAGGCAGGAAACTGGAGCGCCGGCGAATCGTCGAGTTCCGCCGAAAAAGGAGCTTGGGGCGACGGCGGATCGTCGAGCACCGCCGAGGGAGTGACGGGAAGCAATGGCGTGTCCTCGGGCGCCGCCGGGACAGGGAATTGGGTTGGCGGCGGGCCGTCTGGCACCGCCGAAGCAGGGATTTGTGGCGGACGCATGGCGTGCTCCGCCGGAACAGGGACTTGTGGCGGACGCAGGACGTGCTCCGCCAGAGCAGGGACTTGTGGCGGAGGCATGGCGTGCTCCGCCGGAACAGGGACTTGGGGCGGACGCATGGAGTGCTCCGCCGGAACAGGGACTTGGGGCGGACGCATGGAGTGCTCCGCCGGAACAGGGACTGGTGGCGGACGCAGGACGTGCTCCGCCAGAACAGGGACTTGTGGCGGACACAGAACGTGCTCCGCCAGAACAGGGACTTGTGGCGGACGCATGGCGTGCTCCGCAGGAACAGGGACTGGTGGCGGACGCAGGGCGTGCTCCGCCGGACCAGGGACTTGTGGCGGACGCCGAACGTGCTCCGCCAGAACTGGGACTTGTGGCGGACGCATGGCGTGCTCCGCCGGAACAGGGACTGGTGGCGGACGCAGGGCGTGCTCCGCCGGAACAGGGACTTGTGGCGGACGCAGGACGTGCTCCGCCGGAACAGGGACTGATGGCGGACACCGGGCGTGCTCCGCCGGGATAGGGACTTGTGGCGGACGCAGGACGTGCTCCGCCGGAACAGGGACTTGTGGCGGACGCAGGACATGCTCCGCCGGAACAGGGACTGGTGGCGGACGCAGGGCGTGCTCCGCCGGACCAGGGACTTGTGGCGGACGCCGAACGTGCTCCGCCAGAACTGGGACTTGTGGCGGACGCATGGCGTGCTCCGCCGGAACAGGGACTGGTGGCGGACGCAGGGCGTGCTCCGCCGGAACAGGGACTTGTGGCGGACGCAGGGCGTGCTCCGCCGGAACAGGGGCTGGTTGCGGACGCAGGACGTGCTCCGCCAGAACAGGGACTTGTGGCGGTGGCGAGGCGCCGGAGGGGGGGTCAGCAGCTCTCAGGAGGCCAGAACGGGCCCCCCCAGCTTGGGGTGAGCCGGGACGGGGCGTATCAACTGGCGGGGAGCCGGAACGGGGTTCAGCAGCTGGCAGGAAGTCCGGACGGGACTCAACAGCTGGGGAGGAGCCGGAACAGGACTCATCCGCTGGCGGGGAGCCGGCACTTGACTCATCCGCTGGCGTGGAGCCGGAACGGGGCTCGGCAGCTGGCGGGGAGCCGGGAAGGGGCTCGGCAGCTGGCGGGGCGCCGGAACGGGGCTCAGCAGCTAGCGGGGAGCCGAGACGGGGCTCAGCAGCTGGCAGAGCGCCGGGACGGGGCTCGGCAGCTGGCGGGGAACCGGGAAGGGGCTCGGCAGCTGGCGTGGAGCCGGGAAGGGGCTCGGCAGCTGCCGGGGAGCCGGAACAGGGTTCAGCAGCTGGCGAGGAGCCGGGATAGGACGCTGCGGCTGGGGGGCAGCCGGGAAGGGACGCTGCGGCTGGCGGGGAGCCGGGAAGGGACTCAGCAGCTGGCGGGCAGCCGGGAAGGGACGCTGCGGCTGGCGGGGAGCCGGGGAGGGACTCAGCCGCTGGCGGGCAGCCGGGAAGGGGCGCTGCGGCTGGCGGGGAGCCGGGAAGGGACTCAGCAGCTGGCGGGGAGCCGTGGCAGGGCTCAGCAGCTGGCGGGGAGACTGCATGGGCTGCTGCAGCTGGCGTGGAGGCGACATGGGTTGCGGCAGCTGACGTGGAGGCGTGACCCCTTTCAGCCTGCTTTCTGTCAGCCAGCTGGGCCTGCAGCGAGAGAGACTGCCTCATGCTCTCCACCGTCTGGACCTTCAGCGCCGCGATCTGGGCTGTCAGCTCCTTGAGAGTCTCCCGGGATGGTGCCTCGGCGGCGCCCTTCGCCGCTATCGAGGCCACCCGCTCCGCTATCTGGGCCATTTGTGCACTCAGCTCAGTGCGGCGGGAGTCCAGCATGTAGACGACACTTGCGAGCTCGTCCTCGTAAGCGGGGTAAGCGGGTAGCGTGGCAGACGTGGTGCTGAGCTGATCGGCGGGTTGGTGGGGGGGGTCCGTGCGGCGGTGTCCATGACGCCGCCGCGAGCCCCTCGCTGGGTCCTTTTTTCTGGGTCGGGTCATTCTGTCAGGATTGCCTTATGGCAAGGAGGAGGTGGACCCAATAGGCGAGGAGGCAGGGAAATGGATGATGTTAAGGGGAATTTATTGAAGGGATCAAACGAGGACAAACAGCGAGGCAGGATACAAACAACAAGGGCAAACAGGACGCGACTAACTGGGACAAGGATAAAGGGCCGGAACGAGGACGGAAACGAGAACCAGAGCAGGAACGAGATCTAGGAGCGGTCGTGACCTTCCGTGACGCAGCAACAGGGAGCCAAACGGGATAATGACCCGACACTGGGTTGAGGGCATGGGAGGTATAAATAGTCCGGTAATCAGGGGAGCAGATGGGGAGCAGGTGTGTGATCGTGAACTGGGAACAGGTGCGTGGCTGGTGAGAACGAAAACAATAACACAAAGCACATGGCAGGGAGGTGACGAAAACAATAACAAAAGACACATGGCAGGGAGGTGACGAAAACAATAACAAAAGGCTGTCATGCCCGACGCGTATCATGACAGAAGGTTTGGATTTTTAGGAGCATGTGCAGGGGAGTTATTAAGCATTCATTTATTTGTATTAGGTTCATTTTGTCTTCTTATTATTGATATTTGACTGATTCATTAAAAGCAGACAATTATGTTTTAGGTTAATTTTTTACCTGACATGTTTCGGCGAGTCTTTCGCCTTCTTCAGAGTGTCGCATGATGGTGTCTTGAGACCCGTCTTTATCAGCTGATGTTCCATGAGGGTGTGACTTACCTGTCAAAAAAATGAAAAATCAGAGCAGTAAAAGAACAAGCACAACATGAACATTACAAATCAGCAATCACTGACCACTGCAAAAGCGAAAACCACATCATGGACCGGGAGAAGGGCAGGGTCATCCGCACCGAAGAGAACAAACAACAGCGCTGGATCAGAGAGGCCATTGAGATCTGCAAGCGAGGCATAAAAACCATGAACAGAGACAAGGGAGCCTTCATCCTCTCTACCACCTGGAGCAGCATTTTGGCGGAGTGAACGGACAGCGGGGGGCGTGACTTGCCTTCATTCTTGTGACAGGTAAGTCACGCCCTCATGGAACATCAGCTGATAAAGACGGGTCACAAGACACCATCATGTGACACTCTGAAGAAGGCGAAAGACTTTCGTATTGTGACATGCTCAAGGCCTAAACACTCATCCGAGCAAATATAAGGTAGATTTTGTTCACCTGCCCGGAGAAAAACATCAACGAAAATAATTTGTATTTGTTTTAACCAGTTGGTGGCGCTACCACTGCGATCAAAAATAAGTTGGCAGCCGTCTTCAGGGCCTGAATATCCTCAAATGTGAAAGATTTCCAGAAGATGGATCATCTGAATCATTTTGCAGGAACTTTTTTTGCCACGGAGAATAATCAGACTCTGCGGCACCGTAATAGCCACGCCCTTTGAAGGAAAGTCATAAAAATAGGGATAGAGTAAGATCAATGTCTTGAGTCTTTTCTAGCCAATTTTCAATCGGATTCGTTAAAAGGGCACCGTGCAGTACGTCAAAATGTAAAAAATGATATTGATTGGCGCAAGGTGTATAACTGAATATAAACTTATAGATGTCTTCAGGTACAGACTCTTTATGTACATGTGAAGTTTTGGATATTTAGCAGCATGTGCAGGAGAGTTATTAAGCATTTTGTCCATTGCGGCGAAGGAAATCTTAAGTGAAAACTTTGAAGCCCCGCCCCCGTCATATAGTATTTCGGAAACAAAAAATTTTAGCCCCAGTGTTTGTCCCAGGTCTTCAGATGCTACAGACAGAATTTTAAGGCAATCAGATGAAGCCTTTAGGATCAGGGTGCAAAAGAATGACCCCTGTAAACATGCAAAAAAGGGCAAAAGTCGGACTTTCAAAAATTCATAACTCACTTCCTGTTCATATTAGACGTTAAAATATCAAATTTTTCGCCATGCCCGATGAGACTGCCAAGTTTGGTGAGTTTTTGTGCATGTTTCGGGGGTCAAAAATGCGATCGAACAATCGGAAAAATAATAATAATAATAATTTCTACAAAAACAATAGGGACTTCGCAGCGGTCGCTGCTCAGGCCCTAATAATAATAATAATAATAATAATAAAAGTAATAATGTTTTCTACAAAAACAATAGGGACCTCGCCGCGGTCGCTGCTCGGGCCCCAATAATAATTTCTACACAAAGTCCATTGTGGTGACCCGCCCCCTTTTAAGTAAATTCAAAATGGCCGACTTCCTGTAAAACCTAGCTCATTGCTCCAAGAGACTTTTTTGTAGGTCTTGGTCTTATACATACAGTGAACCCTCGCTACTTCGCGGTTCACCTTTCGCGGGTTCAGTGCTTCGCGGGTCTAAAAAATATTCTGGGGCATTGTAGTTTCGCCGAGCGGCACGACGGGTCGCTGGAGAGATTAGACGGCCGGCGTGCGCCGAAGAAGAGCGTGGGCGAAGAGGAGAGTGGACGAAGAAGAGCACGTTCCCCCGGACACGATCGGTGGCGACGTTTCGCGCGGTTCGGACCGTACCAGAGCTCCGGCCGGCGTGCGTGGCAGTTAAGCCGTAGAGGAGCACCTTCCCCGGGCACGGGCGGTTCCAAGCGGCCCCTAAGTTTAACCGAATGGAAGCTCCGGAGGAGGAGGGCATGCTCACGTCACAGTAAGCCGAAGAGGAGCACCTTCCCCGGGCACGGGCGGTGCCAAGCGGCCCCTAAGTTTAACCGAATGGAAGCTCCGGGGGAGGAGGGCGGGCGTGTGTCACAGTTAAGCCAAATTGGAGCACCTCTTCTGCCCGGGCACGAGCGGAGCGCGAGGCTGTCAGTTATGAATGAATAAATGAATAAATAAATAAAGAATGCCACCTTTCATTTCACAGGGCACACCGGACGGCGTACCAGCAGGTAAAAGTCGGAGTAATTAAATAAATACAAAAAGAATGGCTGGGGAATAAAAAAATAATACGTTTTAATAATAATTTGGTTTTTTTGTTATAACATGAATTTCACTCTCTCTCTCCCCGTATATATATATATATATATATTTATTATATATATTGTATATTTTTTTTAAGCATTTTTGAAGGTGCGCCGCTACTTCGCGGATTTTCAGTTTTCGCGGGTGGTCTCGGTCCCCATTAACCGCGATAACCGAGGGTTCACTGTACTCCATAAAATTTACAAAAAGCGAGGTGAAACACTCAACCAGAGCTGCTTTTTTTAACATTTCTCGAGGGCCATGGCGAGCCATTTAAAAAAAGCTGCACAACTAACGTATAAAATATTGATAAATTTGCTCGGCCTGATGTGTGTGTAAAGTTTTACGAGTTGTCGTTCATATTTAGAACCTAATAATCAGCTTTGTTTTATTGCCGAACAGTGCAATGCCACTCCCACAACTTTTCACGAAAAAGGACGAATTTCGTATTGTGACATCCTCATGGCCGAAACAGTCATCCGAGCATATATGAGGGCGACCTTGTTGAGTTGCACGGAGAAAAACATCCAAGAAAATAACTTGTATTAGCTTTTACCAGTTGGTGGCGCTACTACTACAATGTAAAATAAGTTGGTAGATGTCTTCAGGGCTGAAGTATCCTCAAATGTGTACAATTCGAGAAGATAGGATCATCTGAGTCATGTTGCCGGAGCTTTTGTTGCCACAGAGTACAATCGGACTTTTCAGCACCTTAATAGCCACGCCTTTTGCCAAAACGTCACAAAATTCGGCAGAGAGTAAGAACATTGTCTTGAGTCTTTTCTGACAAATTTTCAGTCGGATTCGTCAAAAGGGCACCGTGCAGTACGTGAAAATTAAAATAAAAACAAATTTTTGATTCCACTTGGCGGCACTGTGTGTACAACAAAATAATAACATTACGATGTCTTCAGGTCGGGACGTTTTATTTACAGGTGAAGGTTTGGATTTTTAGGAGCATGTGCAGGGGAGTTATTAAGCATTCATTTATTTGTATTAGGTTCATTTTGTCTTCTTATTATTGATATTTGACTGATTCATTAAAAGCAGACAATTATGTTTTAGGTTAATTTTTTACCTGACATGTTTCGGCGAGTCTTTCGCCTTCTTCAGAGTGTCGCATGATGGTGTCTTGAGCTGATGTTCCATGAGGGTGTGACTTACCTGTCAAAAAAATGAAAAAAATCAGAGCAGTAAAAGAACAAGCACAACATGAACATTACAAATCAGCAATCACTGACCACTGCAAAAGGGAAAACCACATCATGGACCGGGAGAAGGGCAGGGTCATCCGCACAGAAGAGAACAAACAACAGCGCTGGATCAGAGAGGCCATTGAGATCTGCAAGCGAGGCATAAAAACCATGAACAGAGACAAGGGAGCCTTCATCCTCTCTACCACCTGGACCAGCATCTTGGCGGAGTGAACGGACAGCGGGGGGCGTGACTTGCCTTCATTCTTGTGACAGGTAAGTCACGCCCTCATGGAACATCAGCTGATAAAGACGGGTCACAAGACACCATCATGTGACACTCTGAAGAAGGCGAAAGACTTTCATATTGTGACATGCTCAAGGCCTAAACACTCATCCGAGCAAATATAAGGTAGATTTTGTTAACATGCCCGGAGAAAAACATCAACGAAAATAATTTGTATTTGTTTTAACCAGTTGGTGGCGCTACCACTGCGATCAAAAATAAGTTGGCAGCCGTCTTCAGGGCCTGAATATCCTCAAATGTGAAAAACTTCGAGAAGATGGATCATCTGAATCATTTTGCAGGAACTTTTGTTGCCACGGAGAATAATCAGACTCTGCGGCACCGTAATAGCCACGCCCTTCGAAGGAAAGTCACAAAAATAGGGATAGAGTAAGATCAATGTCTTGAGTCTTTTCTAGCCAATTTTAAATCAGATCCGTTAAAAGGGCACCGTGCAGTACGTCAAAATGTAAAAAATGATATTGATTGGCGCAAGGTGTATAACTGAATATAAACATATAGATGTCTTCAGGTACAGACTCTTTATGTACATGTGAAGTTTTGGATTTTTAGCAGCATGTGCAGGAGAGTTATTAAGCATTTTGTCCATTGCGGCGAAGGAAATCTTAAGTGAAAACTTTGATGCCCCGCCCCCGTCATATAGTATTTCGGAAACAAAAAATTTTAGCCCCAGTGTTTGTGCCAGGTCTTCAGATGCTACAGACAGAATTTTAAGGCAATCAGATGAAGCCTTTAGGATCAGGGTGCAAAAGAATGACCCCTGTAAACATGCAAAAAAGGGCAAAAGTCGGACTTTCAAAAATTCATAACTCACTTCCTGTTCATATTAGACGTTAAAATATCAAATTTTTCGCCATGCCCGATGAGACTGCCAAGTTTGGTGAGTTTTTGTGCATGTTTCGGGGGTCAAAAATGCGATCGAACAATCGGAAAAATAATAATAATAATAATTTCTACAAAAACAATAGGGACTTCGCAGCGGTCGCTGCTCAGGCCCTAATAATAATAATAATAATAATAATAAAAGTAATAATATTTTCTACAAAAACAATTGGGACCTCGCCGCGGTCGCTGCTCGGGCCCCAATAATAATTTCTACACAAAGTCCATTGTGGTGACCCGCCCCCTTTTAAGTAAATTCAAAATGGCCGACTTCCTGTAAAACCTAGCTCATTGCTCCAAGAGACTTTTTTGTAGGTCTTGGTCTTATACATACAGTGAACCCTCGCTACTTCGCGGTTCACCTTTCGCGGGTTCAGTGCTTCGCGGGTCTAAAAAATATTCGGGGGCATTGTAGTTTCGCCGAGCGGCACGACGGGGCGCTGGAGCGGTTAGACGGCCGGCGTGCGCCGAAGAAGAGCGTGGGCGAAGAGGAGAGTGGACGAAGAAGAGCACGTTCCCCCGGACACGATCGGTGGCGACGTTTCGCGCGGTTCGGACCGTACCAGAGCTCCGGCCAGCGTGCGTGGCAGTTAAGCCGTAGAGGAGCACCTTCCCCGGGCACGGGCGGTGCAAAGCGGCCCCTAAGTTTAACCGAATGGAAGCTCCGGAGGAGGAGGGCATGCTCGCGTCACAGTAAGCCGAAGAGGAGCACCTTCCCCGGGCACGGGCGGTTCCAAGCGGCCCCTAAGTTTAACCGAATGGAAGCTCCGGAGGAGGAGGGCATGCTCGCGTCACAGTAAGCCGAAGAGGAGCACCTTCCCCGGGCACGGGCGGTGCCAAGCGGCCCCTAAGTTTAACCGAATGGAAGCTCCGGGGGAGGAGGACGGGCGTGTGTCACAGTTAAGCCAAATTGGAGCACCTCTTCTGCCCGGGCACGAGCGGAGCGCGAGGCTGTCAGTTATGAATGAATAAATGAATAAATAAATAAAGAATGCCACCTTTCATTTCACAGGGCACACCGGACGGCGTACCAGCAGGTAAAAGTCGGAGTAATTAAATAAATACAAAAAGAATGGCTGGGGAATAAAAAAATAATACGTTTTAATAATAATTTGTTTTTTTTGTTATAACATGAATTTCACTCTCTCTCTCCCCGTATATATATATATATATATATATATATATATATATATATATATATATATATATATATTTATATATTTATTATATATATTGTATATTTTTTTTAAGCATTTTTGAAGGTGCGCCGCTACTTCGCGGATTTTCAGTTTTCGCGGGTGGTCTCGGTCCCCATTAACCGCGATAACCGAGGGTTCACTGTACTCCATAAAATTTACAAAAAGCGAGGTGAAACACTCAACCAGAGCTGCTTTTTTTTAACATTTCTCGAGGGCCATGGCGAGCCATTTCAAAAAAGCTACACAACTAACGTATAAAATATTGATAAATTTGCTCGGCCTGATGTGTGTGTAAAGTTTTACGAGTTGTCGTTCATATTTAGAACCTCATAATCAGCTTTGTTTTATTGCTGAACAGTGCAATGCCACTCCCACAACTTTTCACGAAAAATCACGAATTTCGTATTGTGACATCCTCATGGCCGAAACAGTCATCCGAGCATATATGAGGGCGACCTTGTTGAGTTGCACGGAGAAAAACATCCAAGAAAATAACTTGTATTAGCTTTTACCAGTTGGTGGCGCTACTACTACGATGTAAAATAAGTTGGTAGATGTCTTCAGGGCTGAAGTATCCTCAAATGTGTACAACTTCGAGAAGATAGGATCATCTGAGTCATGTTGCCGGAGCTTTTGTTGCCACAGAGTACAATCGGACTTTTCAGCACCTTAATAGCCACGCCTTTTGCCAAAACGTCACAAAATTCGGCAGAGAGTAAGATCATTGTCTTAAGTCTTTTCTGACTAATTTTCAGTCGGATTCGTCAAAAGGGCACCATGCAGTACGTGAAAATTAAAATAAAAACAAATTTTTGATTCCACTTGGCGGCACTGTGTGTATAACAAAATAATAACATTAAGATGTCTTCAGGCCGGGACGTTTTATTTACAGGTGAAGGTTTGGATTTTTAGGAGCATGTGCAGGGGAGTTATTAAGCATTCATTTATTTGTATTAGGTTCATTTTGTCTTCTTATTATTGATATTTGACTGATTCATTAAAAGCAGACAATTATGTTTTAGGTTAATTTTTTACCTGACATGTTTCGGCGAGTCTTTCGCCTTCTTCAGAGTGTCGCATGATGGTGTCTTGAGCTGATGTTCCATGAGGGTGTGACTTACCTGTCAAAAAAATGAAAAAATCAGAGCAGTAAAAGAACAAGCACAACATGAACATTACAAATCAGCAATCACTGACCACTGCAAAAGGGAAAACCACATCATGGACCGGGAGAAGGGCAGGGTCATCCGCACAGAAGAGAACAAACAACAGCGCTGGATCAGAGAGGCCATTGAGATCTGCAAGCGAGGCATAAAAACCATGAACAGAGACAAGGGAGCCTTCATCCTCTCTACCACCTGGACCAGCATCTTGGCGGAGTGAACGGACAGCGGGGGGCGTGACTTGCCTTCATTCTTGTGACAGGTAAGTCACGCCCTCATGGAACATCAGCTGATAAAGACGGGTCACAAGACACCATCATGTGACACTCTGAAGAAGGCGAAAGACTTTCGTATTGTGACATGCTCAAGGCCTAAACACTCATCCGAGCAAATATAAGGTAGATTTTGTTAACCTGCCCGGAGAAAAACATCAACGAAAATAATTTGTATTTGTTTTAACCAGTTGGTGGCGCTACCACTGCGATCAAAAATAAGTTGGCAGCCGTCTTCAGGGCCTGAATATCCTCAAATGTGAAAGATTTCCAGAAGATGGATCATCTGAATCATTTTGCAGGAACTTTTGTTGCCACGGAGAATAATCAGACTCTGCGGCACCGTAATAGCCACGCCCTTTGAAGGAAAGTCATAAAAATAGGGATAGAGTAAGATCAATGTCTTGAGTCTTTTCTAGCCAATTTTCAGTCGGATTCGTTAAAAGGGCACCGTGCAATACGTCAAAATGTAAACATTTATATTGATTGGCGCAAGGTGTATAACTGAATATAAACATATAGATGTCTTCAGGTACCGACTCTTTATGTACATGTGAAGTTTTGGATTTTTAGCAGCACGGGCAGGAGAGTTATTAAGCATTTTGTCCATTGCGGCGAAGGAAATCTTAAGTGAAAACTTTGAAGCCCCGCCCCCGTCATATAGTATTTCGGAAACAAAAAATTTTAGCCCCAGTGTTTGTCCCAGGTCTTAAGATGCTCCAGACAGAACTTTAAGGCAATCAGATGAAGCCTTTAGGATCAGGGTGCAAAAGAATGACCCCTGTAAACATGCAAAAAAGGGCAAAAGTCGGACTTTCAAAAATTCATAACTCACTTCCTGTTCATATTAGACGTTAAAAAATATCAAATTTTTCGCCATGCCCGATGAGACTGCCAAGTTTGGTGAGTTTTTGTGCATGTTTCGGGGGTCAAAAATGCGATCGAACAATCGGAAAAATAATAATAATAATAATTTCTACAAAAACAATAGGGACTTCGCAGCGGTCGCTGCTCAGGCCCTAATAATAATAATAATAATAATAATAATAATAATAAAAGTAATAATATTTTCTACAAAAACAATAGGGACCTCGCCGCGGTCGCTGCTCGGGCCCCAATAATATTTTCTACACAAAGTCCATTGTGGAGACCCGCCCCCTTTTAAGTAAATTCAAAATGGCCGACTTCCTGTAAAACCTAGCTCATTGCTCCAAGAGACTTTTTTGTAGGTCTTGGTCTTATACATACAGTGAACCCTCGCTACTTCGAGGTTCACCTTTCGCGGGTTCAGTGCTTCGCGGGTCTAAAAAATATTCGGGGGCATTGTAGTTTCGCCGAGCGGCACGACGGGGCGCTGGAGCGGTTAGACGGCCGGCGTGCGCCGAAGAAGAGCGTGGGCGAAGAGGAGAGTGGACGAAGAAGAGCACGTTCCCCCGGACACGATCGGTGGCGACGTTTCGCGCGGTTCGGACCGTACCAGAGCTCCGGCCGGCGTGCGTGGCAGTTAAGCCGTAGAGGAGCACCTTCCCCGGGCACGGGCGGTTCCAAGCGGCCCCTGAGTTTAACCGAATGGAAGCTCCGGAGGAGGAGGGCATGCTCGCGTCACAGTAAGCCGAAGAGGAGCACCTTCCCCGGGCACGGGCGGTTCCAAGCGGCCCCTAAGTTTAACCGAATGGAAGCTCCGGAGGAGGAGGGCATGCTCGCGTCACAGTAAGCCGAAGAGGAGCACCTTCCCCGGGCACGGGCGGTTCCAAGCGGCCCCTAAGTTTAACCGAATGGAAGCTCCGGAGGAGGAGGGCATGCTCGCGTCACAGTAAGCCGAAGAGGAGCACCTTCCCCGGGCACGGGCGGTGCCAAGCGGCCCCTAAGTTTAACCGAATGGAAGCTCCGGGGGAGGAGGACGGGCGTGTGTCACAGTTAAGCCAAATTGGAGCACCTCTTCTGCCGGGCACAAGCGGAGCGCGAGGCTGTCAGTTATGAATGAATAAATGAATGAATAAATAAAGAATGCCACCTTTCATTTCACAGGGCACACCGGACGGCGTACCAGCAGGTAAAAGTCGGAGTAATTAAATAAATACAAAAAGAATGGTTGGGGAATAAAAAAATAATAAGTTTTAATAATAATTTGTTTTTTTTGTTATAACATGAATTTCACTCTCTGTCTCTCTCTCTCCCCCCGTATATATATATATATATATATATATATATATATATATATATATATATATTTATATATTTATTATATATATTGTATATTTTTTTTAAGCATTTTTGAAGGTGCGCCGCTACTTCGCGGATTTTCAGTTTTTGCGGGTGGTCTCGGTCCCCATTAACCGCGATAACCGAGGGTTCACTGTACTCCATAAAATTTACAAAAAGCGAGGTGAAACACTCAACCAGGGCTGCTTTTTTGAACATTTCTCGAGGGCCATGGCGAGCCATTTCAAAAAAGCTGCACAACTAACGTATAAAATATTGATAAATTTGCTCGGCCTGATGTGTGTGTAAAGTTTCACGAGTTGTCGTTCATATTTAGAACCTCATAATCAGCTTTGTTTTATTGCCGAACAGTGCAATGCCACTCCCACAACTTTTCATGAAAAAGGACGAATTTCGTATTGGGACATCCTCATGGCCGAAACAGTCATCCGAGCATATATGAGGGCGACCTTGTTGAGTTGCACGGAGAAAAACATCCAAGAAAATAACTTGTATTAGCTTTTACCAGTTGGTGGCGCTACTACTACGATGAAAAATAAGTTGGTAGATGTCTTCAGGGCTTAAGTATCCTCAAATGTGTGCAACTTCGAGAAGATAGGATCACCTGAGTCATGTTGCTGGAGCTTTTGTTGCCACAGAGTACAATCGGACTTTTCAGCACCGTAATAGCCACGCCTTTTGCCAAAACGTCACAAAATTCGGCAGAGAGTAAGATCATTGTCTTGAGTCTTTTCTGACTAATTTTCAGTCGGATTCGTCGAAAGGGCACCGTGCAGTACGTGAAAATTAAAATAAAAACAAATTTTTGATTCCACTTGGCGGCACTGTGTGTATAACAAAATAATAACATTAAGATGTCTTCAGGTCGGGACGTTTTATTTACAGGTGAAGGTTTGGATTTTTAGGAGCATGTGCAGGGGAGTTATTAAGCATTCATTTATTTGTATTAGGTTCATTTTGTCTTCTTATTATTGATATTTGACTGATTCATTAAAAGCAGACAATTATGTTTTAGGTTAATTTTTTCACTGACATGTTTCGGCGAGTCTTTCGCCTTCTTCAGAGTGTCGCATGATGGTGTCTTGAGCTGATGTTCCATGAGGGTGTGACTTACCTGTCAAAAAAATGAAAAAAATCAGAGCAGTAAAAGAACAAGCACAACATGAACATTACAAATCAGCAATCACTGACCACTGCAAAAGGGAAAACCACATCATGGACCGGGAGAAGGGCAGGGTCATCCGCACAGAAGAGAACAAACAACAGCGCTGGATCAGAGAGGCCATTGAGATCTGCAAGCGAGGCATAAAAACCATGAACAGAGACAAGGGAGCCTTCATCCTCTCTACCACCTGGACCAGCATCTTGGCGGAGTGAACGGACAGCGGGGGGCGTGACTTGCCTTCATTCTCGTGACAGGTAAGTCACGCCCTCATGGAACATCAGCTGATAAAGACGGGTCACAAGACACCATCATGTGAAACTCTGAAGAAGGCGAAAGACTTTCGTATTGTGACATCCTCAAGGCCTAAACACTCATCCGAGCAAATATAAGGTAGATTTTGTTAACCTGCCCGGAGAAAAACATCAACGAAAATAATTTGTATTTGTTTTAACCAGTTGGTGGCGCTACCACTGCGATCAAAAATAAGTTGGCAGCCGTCTTCAGGGCCTGAATATCCTCAAATGTGAAAAATTTCGAGAAGATGGATCATCTGAATCATTTTGCAGGAACTTTTGTTGCCACGGAGAATAATCAGACTCTGCGGCACCGTAATAGCCACGCCCTTCGAAGGAAAGTCACGAAAATAGGGATAGAGTAAGATCAATGTCTTGAGTCTTTTCTAGCCAATTTTCAATCAGATTCGTTAAAAGGGCACCGTGCAGTACGTCAAAATGTAAAAAATGATATTGATTGGCGCAAGGTGTATAACTGAATATAAACATATAGATGTCTTCAGGTACCGACTCTTTATGTACATGTGAAGTTTTGGATTTTTAGCAGCACGTGCAGGAGAGTTATTAAGCATTTTGTCCATTGCGGCAAAGGAAATCTTAAGTGAAAACTTTGAAGCCCCGCCCCCGTCATATAGTATTTCGGAAACAAAAATTTTTAGCCCCAGTGTTTGTCCCAGGTCTTAAGATGCTCCAGACAGAATTTTAAGGCAATCAGATGAAGCCTTTAGGATCAGGGTGCAAAAGAATGACCCCTGTAAACATGCAAAAAAGGGCAAAAATCGGACTTTCAAAAATTCATAACTCACTTCCTGTTCATATTAGACGTTAAAATATCAAATTTTTCGCCATGCCCGATGAGACTGCCAAGTTTGGTGAGTTTTTGTGCATGTTTCGGGGGTCAAAAATGCGATCGAACAATCGGAAAAATAATAATAATAATAATTTCTACAAAAACAATAGGGACCTCGCCGCGGTCGCTGCTCGGGCCCCAATAATAATTTCTACACAAAGTCCATTGTGGTGACCCGCCCCCTTTTAAGTAAATTCAAAATGGCCGACTTCCTGTAAAACCTAGCTCATTGCTCCAAGAGACTTTTTTGTAGGTCTTGGTCTTATACATACAGTGAACCCTCGCTACTTCGCGGTTCACCTTTCGCGGGTTCAGTGCTTCGCGGGTCTAAAAAATATTCGGGGGCATTGTAGTTTCGCCGAGCGGCACGACGGGGCGCTGGAGCAGTTAGACGGCCGGCGTGCGCCGAAGAAGAGCGTGGGCGAAGAGGAGAGTGGACGAAGAGAGCACGTTCCCCCGGACACGATCGGTGGCGACGTTTCGCGCGGTTCGGACCGTACCAGAGCTTCGGCCGGCGTGCGTGGCAGTTAAGCCGTAGAGGAGCACCTTTCCCGGGCACGGGCGGTGCCAAGCGGCCCCTAAGTTTAACCGAATGGAAGCTCCGGAGGAGGAGGGCATGCTCGCGTCACAGTAAGCCGAAGAGGAGCACCTTCCCCGGGCACGGGCGGTTCCAAGCGGCCCCTAAGTTTAACCGAATGGAAGCTCCGCAGGAGGAGGGCATGCTCGCGTCACAGTAAGCCGAAGAGGAGCACCTTCCCCGGGCACGGGCGGTGCCAAGCGGCCCCTAAGTTTAACCGAATGGAAGCTCCGGGGGAGGAGGGCGGGCGTGTGTCACAGTGAAGCCGAATTGGAGCACCTCTTCTGCCCGGGCACGAGCGGAGCGCGAGGCTGTCAGTTATGAATGAATAAATGAATGAATAAATAAAGAATGCCACCTTTCATTTCACAGGGCACACCGGACGGCGTACCAGCAGGTAAAAGTCGGAGTAATTAAATAAATAGAAAAAGAATGGTTGGGGAATAAAAAAATAATAAGTTTTAATAATAATTTGTTTTTTTTGTTATAACATGAATTTCACTCTCTGTCTCTCTCTCTCCCCCCGTATATATATATATATATATATATATATATATATATATATATTTATATATTTATTATATATATTGTATATTTTTTTTAAGCATTTTTGAAGGTGCGCCGCTACTTCGCGGATTTTCAGTTTTTGCGGGTGGTCTCGGTCCCCATTAACCGCGATAACCGAGGGTTCACTGTACTCCATAAAATTTACAAAAAGCGAGGTGAAACACTCAACCAGGGCTGCTTTTTTGAACATTTCTCGAGGGCCATGGCGAGCCATTTCAAAAAAGCTGCACAACTAACGTATAAAATATTGATAAATTTGCTCGGCCTGATGTGTGTGTAAAGTTTCACGAGTTGTCGTTCATATTTAGAACCTCATAATCAGCTTTGTTTTATTGCCGAACAGTGCAATGCCACTCCCACAACTTTTCATGAAAAAGGACGAATTTCGTATTGTGACATCCTCATGGCCGAAACAGTCATCCGAGCATATATGAGGGCGACCTTGTTGAGTTGCACGGAGAAAAACATCCAAGAAAATAACTTGTATTAGCTTTTACCAGTTGGTGGCGCTACTACTACGATGAAAAATAAGTTGGTAGATGTCTTCAGGGCTTAAGTATCCTCAAATGTGTGCAACTTCGAGAAGATAGGATCACCTGAGTCATGTTGCTGGAGCTTTTGTTGCCACAGAGTACAATCGGACTTTTCAGCACCGTAATAGCCACGCCTTTTGCCAAAACGTCACAAAATTCGGCAGAGAGTAAGATCATTGTCTTGAGTCTTTTCTGACTAATTTTCAGTCGGATTCGTCGAAAGGGCACCGTGCAGTACGTGAAAATTAAAATAAAAACAAATTTTTGATTCCACTTGGCGGCACTGTGTGTATAACAAAATAATAACATTAAGATGTATTCAGGTCGGGACGTTTTATTTACAGGTGAAGGTTTGGATTTTTAGGAGCATGTGCAGGGGAGTTATTAAGCATTCATTTATTTGTATTAGGTTCATTTTGTCTTCTTATTATTGATATTTGACTGATTCATTAAAAGCAGACAATTATGTTTTAGGTTAATTTTTTACCTGACATGTTTCGGCGAGTCTTTCGCCTTCTTCAGAGTGTCGCATGATGGTGTCTTGAGACCCGTCTTTATCAGCTGATGTTCCATGAGGGTGTGACTTACCTGTCAAAAAAATGAAAAATCAGAGCAGTAAAAGAACAAGCACAACATGAACATTACAAATCAGCAATCACTGACCACTGCAAAAGGGAAAACCACATCATGGACCGGGAGAAGGGCAGGGTCATCCGCACAGAAGAGAACAAACAACAGCGCTGGATCAGAGAGGCCATTGAGATCTGCAAGCGAGGCATAAAAACCATGAACAGAGACAAGGGAGCCTTCATCCTCTCTACCACCTGGACCAGCATCTTGGCGGAGTGAACGGACAGCGGGGGGCGTGACTTGCCTTCATTCTTGTGACAGGTAAGTCACGCCCTCATGGAACATCAGCTGATAAAGACGGGTCACAAGACACCATCATGTGACACTCTGAAGAAGGCG
This sequence comes from Idiotropiscis lumnitzeri, assembly GCF_059441095.1. NCBI lineage: Eukaryota > Metazoa > Chordata > Actinopteri > Syngnathiformes > Syngnathidae > Idiotropiscis > Idiotropiscis lumnitzeri. The sequence continues at coordinate 24,234 of NW_028283814.1, forward strand.
AAAGACTTTCATATTGTGACATGCTCAAGGCCTAAACACTCATCCGAGCAAATATAAGGTAGATTTTGTTAACATGCCCGGAGAAAAACATCAACGAAAATAATTTGTATTTGTTTTAACCAGTTGGTGGCGCTACCACTGCGATCAAAAATAAGTTGGCAGCCGTCTTCAGGGCCTGAATATCCTCAAATGTGAAAAACTTCGAGAAGATGGATCATCTGAATCATTTTGCAGGAACTTTTGTTGCCACGGAGAATAATCAGACTCTGCGGCACCGTAATAGCCACGCCCTTCGAAGGAAAGTCACAAAAATAGGGATAGAGTAAGATCAATGTCTTGAGTCTTTTCTAGCCAATTTTCAATCAGATCCGTTAAAAGGGCACCGTGCAGTACGTCAAAATGTAAAAAATGATATTGATTGGCGCAAGGTGTATAACTGAATATAAACATATAGATGTCTTCAGGTACAGACTCTTTATGTACATGTGAAGTTTTGGATTTTTAGCAGCATGTGCAGGAGAGTTATTAAGCATTTTGTCCATTGCGGCGAAGGAAATCTTAAGTGAAAACTTTGATGCCCCGCCCCCGTCATATAGTATTTCGGAAACAAAAAATTTTAGCCCCAGTGTTTGTGCCAGGTCTTCAGATGCTACAGACAGAATTTTAAGGCAATCAGATGAAGCCTTTAGGATCAGGGTGCAAAAGAATGACCCCTGTAAACATGCAAAAAAGGGCAAAAGTCGGACTTTCAAAAATTCATAACTCACTTCCTGTTCATATTAGACGTTAAAATATCAAATTTTTCGCCATGCCCGATGAGACTGCCAAGTTTGGTGAGTTTTTGTGCATGTTTCGGGGGTCAAAAATGCGATCGAACAATCGGAAAAATAATAATAATAATAATTTCTACAAAAACAATAGGGACTTCGCAGCGGTCGCTGCTCAGGCCCTAATAATAATAATAATAATAATAATAAAAGTAATAATATTTTCTACAAAAACAATTGGGACCTCGCCGCGGTCGCTGCTCGGGCCCCAATAATAATTTCTACACAAAGTCCATTGTGGTGACCCGCCCCCTTTTAAGTAAATTCAAAATGGCCGACTTCCTGTAAAACCTAGCTCATTGCTCCAAGAGACTTTTTTGTAGGTCTTGGTCTTATACATACAGTGAACCCTCGCTACTTCGCGGTTCACCTTTCGCGGGTTCAGTGCTTCGCGGGTCTAAAAAATATTCGGGGGCATTGTAGTTTCGCCGAGCGGCACGACGGGGCGCTGGAGCGGTTAGACGGCCGGCGTGCGCCGAAGAAGAGCGTGGGCGAAGAGGAGAGTGGACGAAGAAGAGCACGTTCCCCCGGACACGATCGGTGGCGACGTTTCGCGCGGTTCGGACCGTACCAGAGCTCCGGCCAGCGTGCGTGGCAGTTAAGCCGTAGAGGAGCACCTTCCCCGGGCACGGGCGGTGCAAAGCGGCCCCTAAGTTTAACCGAATGGAAGCTCCGGAGGAGGAGGGCATGCTCGCGTCACAGTAAGCCGAAGAGGAGCACCTTCCCCGGGCACGGGCGGTTCCAAGCGGCCCCTAAGTTTAACCGAATGGAAGCTCCGGAGGAGGAGGGCATGCTCGCGTCACAGTAAGCCGAAGAGGAGCACCTTCCCCGGGCACGGGCGGTGCCAAGCGGCCCCTAAGTTTAACCGAATGGAAGCTCCGGGGGAGGAGGACGGGCGTGTGTCACAGTTAAGCCAAATTGGAGCACCTCTTCTGCCCGGGCACGAGCGGAGCGCGAGGCTGTCAGTTATGAATGAATAAATGAATAAATAAATAAAGAATGCCACCTTTCATTTCACAGGGCACACCGGACGGCGTACCAGCAGGTAAAAGTCGGAGTAATTAAATAAATACAAAAAGAATGGCTGGGGAATAAAAAAATAATACGTTTTAATAATAATTTGGTTTTTTTGTTATAAAATGAATTTCACTCTCTCTCTCCCCGTATATATATATATATATATATATATATATATTTATTATATATATTGTATATTTTTTTTAAGCATTTTTGAAGGTGCGCCGCTACTTCGCGGATTTTCAGTTTTCGCGGGTGGTCTCGGTCCCCATTAACCGCGATAACCGAGGGTTCACTGTACTCCATAAAATTTACAAAAAGCGAGGTGAAACACTCAATCAGGGCTGCTTTTTTTAACATTTCTCGAGGGCCATGGCGAGCCATTTAAAAAAAGCTGCACAACTAACGTATAAAATATTGATAAATTTGCTCGGCCTGATGTGTGTGTAAAGTTTCACGAGTTGTCGTTCATATTTAGAACCTCATAATCAGCGTTGTTTTATTGCCGAACAGTGCAATGCCACTCCCACAACTTTTCACGAAAAAGGACAAATTTCGTATTGTGACATCCTCATGGCCGAAACAGTCATCCGAGCATATATGAGGGCGACCTTGTTGAGTTGCACGGAGAAAAACATCCAAGAAAATAACTTGTATTAGCTTTTACCAGTTGGTGGCGCTACTACTACGATGAAAAATAAGTCGGTAGATGTCTTCAGGGCTGAATTATCCTCAAATGTGTACAACTTCGAGAAGATAGGATCATCTGAGTCATGTTGCCGGAGCTTTTGTTGCCACAGAGTACAATCGGACTTTTCAGCACCGTAATAGCCACGCCTTTTGCCAAAACGTCACAAAATTCGGCAGAGAGTAAGATCATTGTCTTGAGTCTTTTCTGACAAATTTTCAGTCGGATTCGTCAAAAGGGCACCGTGCAGTACGTGAAAATTAAAATAAAAACAAATTTTTGATTCCACTTGGCGGCGCTGTGTGTATAACAAAATAATAACATTAAGATGTCTTCAGGTCGGGACGTTTTATTTACAGGTGAAGGTTTGGATTTTTAGGAGCATGTGCAGGGGAGTTATTAAGCATTCATTTATTTGTATTAGGTTCATTTTGTCTTCTTATTATTGATATTTGACTGATTCATTAAAAGCAGACAATTATGTTTGAGGTTAATTTTTTACCTGACATGTTTCGGCGAGTCTTTTGCCTTCTTCAGAGTGTCGCATGATGGTGTCTTGAGACCCGTCTTTATCAGCTGATGTTCCATGAGGGTGTGACTTACCTGTCAAAAAAATGAAAAAATCAGAGCAGTAAAAGAACAAGCACAACATGAACATTACAAATCAGCAATCACTGACCACTGCAAAAGGGAAAACCACATCATGGACCGGGAGAAGGGCAGGGTCATCCGCACAGAAGAGAACAAACAACAGCGCTGGATCAGAGAGGCCATTGAGATCTGCAAGCGAGGCATAAAAACCATGAACAGAGACAAGGGAGCCTTCATCCTCTCTACCACCTGGACCAGCATCTTGGCGGAGTGAACGGACAGCGGGGGGCGTGACTTGCCTTCATTCTCGTGACAGGTAAGTCACGCCCTCATGGAACATCAGCTGATAAAGACGGGTCACAAGACACCATCATGTGACACTCTGAAGAAGGCGAAAGACTTTCGTATTGTGACATCCTCAAGGTCTAAACACTCATCCGAGCAAATATAAGGTAGATTTTGTTAACCTGCCCAAAGAAAAACATCAACGAAAATAATTTGTATTTGTTTTAACCAGTTGGTGGCGCTACCACTGCGATCAAAATTAAGTTGGCAGCCGTCTTCAGGGCCTGAATATCCTCAAATGTGAAAGATTTCCAGAAGATGGATCATCTGAATCATTTTGCAGGAACTTTTGTTGCCACGGAGAATAATCAGACTCTGCGGCACCGTAATAGCCACGCCGTTTGAAGGAAAGTCATAAAAATAGGGATAGAGTAAGATCAATGTCTTGAGTCTTTTCTAGCCAATTTTCAATCGGATTCGTTAAAAGGGCACCGTGCAGTACGTCAAAATGTAAAGATTTATATTGATTGGCGCAAGGTGTATAACTGAATATAAACATATAGATGTCTTCAGGTACCGACTCTTTATGTACATGTGAAGTTTTGGATTTTTAGCAGCACGTGCAGGAGAGTTATTAAGCATTTTGTCCATTGCGGCGAAGGAAATCTTAAGTGAAAACTTTGAAGCCCCGCCCCCGTCATATAGTATTTCGGAAACAAAAAATTTTAGCCCCAGTGTTTGTCCCAGGTCTTAAGATGCTCCAGACAGAACTTTAAGGCAATCAGATGAAGCCTTTAGGATCAGGGTGCAAAAGAATGACCCCTGTAAACATGCAAAAAAGGGCAAAAGTCGGACTTTCAAAAATTCATAACTCACTTCCTGTTCATATTAGACGTTAAAAAATATCAAATTTTTCGCCATGCCCGATGAGACTGCCAAGTTTGGTGAGTTTTTGTGCATGTTTCGGGGGTCAAAAATGCGATCGAACAATCGGAAAAATAATAATAATAATAATTCCTACAAAAACAATAGGGACTTCGCAGCGGTCGCTGCTCAGGCCCTAATAATAATAATAATAATAATAGTAATAATATTTTCTACAAAAACAATAGGGACCTCGCGGCGGTCGCTGCTCGGGCCCCAATAATAATTTCTACACAAAGTCCATTGTGGTGACCCGCCCCCTTTTAAGTAAATTCAAAATGGCCGACTTCCTGTAAAACCTAGCTCATTGCTCCAAGAGACTTTTTTGTAGGTCTTGGTCTTATACATACAGTGAACCCTCGCTACTTCGCGGTTCACCTTTCGCGGGTTCAGTGCTTCGCGGGTCTAAAAAATATTCGGGGGCATTGTAGTTTCGCCGAGCGGCTCGACGGGGCGCTGGAGCGGTTAGACGGCCGGCGTGCGCCGAAGAAGAGCGTGGGCGAAGAGGAGAGTGGACGAAGAAGAGCACGTTCCCCCGGACACGATCGGTGGCGACGTTTCGCGCGGTTCGGACCGTACCAGAGCTCCGGCCGGCGTGCGTGGCAGTTAAGCCATAGAGGAGCACCTTCCCCGGGCACGGGCGGTGCCAAGCGGCCCCTAAGTTTAACCGAATGGAAGCTCCGGAGGAGGAGGGCATGTTCGCGTCACAGTAAGCCGAAGAGGAGCACCTTCCCCGGGCACGGGCGGTTCCAAGCGGCCCCTGAGTTTAACCGAATGGAAGCTCCGGAGGAGGAGGGCATGCTCGCGTCACAGTAAGCCGAAGAGGAGCACCTTCCCCGGGCACGGGCGGTTCCAAGCGGCCCCTAAGTTTAACCGAATGGAAGCTCCGGAGGAGGAGGGCATGCTCGCGTCACAGTAAGCCGAAGAGTAGCACCTTCCCCGGGCACGGCGGTGCCAAGCGGCCCCTAAGTTTAACCGAATGGAAGCTCCGGGGGAGGAGGGCGGGCGTGTGTCACAGTTAAGCCGAATTGGAGCACCTCTTCTGCCCGGGCACGAGCGGAGCGCGAGGCTGTCAGTTATGAATGAATAAATGAATAAATAAATAAAGAATGCCACCTTTCATTTCACAGGGCACACCGGACGGCGTACCAGCAGGTAAAAGTCGGAGTAATTAAATAAATACAAAAAGAATGGCTGGGGAATAAAAAAATAATACGTTTTAATAATAATTTGGTTTTTTTGTTATAAAATGAATTTCACTCTCTCTCTCCCCGTATATATATATATATATATATATTTATTATATACATTGTATATTTTTTTTAAGCATTTTTGAAGGTGCGCCGCTACTTCGCGGATTTTCAGTTTTCGCGGGTGGTCTCGGTCCCCATTAACCGCGATAACCGAGGGTTCACTGTACTCCATAAAATTTACAAAAAGCGAGGTGAAACACTCAATCAGGGCTGCTTTTTTTAACATTTCTCGAGGGCCATGGCGAGCCATTTCAAAAAAGCTGCACAACTAACGTATAAAATATTGATAAATTTGCTCGGCCTGATGTGTGTGTTAAGTTTCACGAGTTGTCGTTCATATTTAGAACCTCATAATCAGCGTTGTTTTATTGCCGAACAGTGCAATGCCACTCCCAAAACTTTTCACGAAAAAGGACAAATTTCGTATTGTGACATCCTCATGGCCGAAACAGTCATCCGAGCATATATGAGGGCAACCTTGTTGAGTTGCACGGAGAAAAACATCCAAGAAAATAACTTGTATTAGCTTTTACCAGTTGGTGGCGCTACTACTACGATGAAAAATAAGTCGGTAGATGTCTTCAGGGCTGAAGTATCCTCAAATGTGTACAACTTCGAGATGATAGGATCATCTGAGTCATGTTGCCGGAGCTTTTGTTGCCACAGAGTACAATCGGACTTTTCAGCACCGTAATAGCCACGCCTTTTGCCAAAACGTCACAAAATTCGGCAGAGAGTAAGATCATTGTCTTGAGTCTTTTCTGACTAATTTTCAGTCGGATTCGTCAAAAGGGCACCGTGCAGTACGTGAAAATTAAAATAAAAACAAATTTTTGATTCCACTTGGCGGCACTGTGTGTATAACAAAATAATAACATTAAGATGTCTTCAGGTCGGGACGTTTTATTTACAGGTGAAGGTTTGGATTTTTAGGAGCATGTGCAGGGGAGTTATTAAGCATTCATTTATTTGTATTAGGTTCATTTTGTCTTCTTATTATTGATATTTGACTGATTCATTAAAAGCAGACAATTATGTTTTAGGTTAATTTTTTCACTGACATGTTTCGGCGAGTCTTTCGCCTTCTTCAGAGTGTCGCATGATGGTGTCTTGAGCTGATGTTCCATGAGGGTGTGACTTACCTGTCAAAAAAATGAAAAAAATCAGAGCAGTAAAAGAACAAGCACAACATGAACATTACAAATCAGCAATCACTGACCACTGCAAAAGGGAAAACCACATCATGGACCGGGAGAAGGGCAGGGTCATCCGCACAGAAGAGAACAAACAACAGCGCTGGATCAGAGAGGCCATTGAGATCTGCAAGCGAGGCATAAAAACCATGAACAGAGACAAGGGAGCCTTCATCCTCTCTACCACCTGGACCAGCATCTTGGCGGAGTGAACGGACAGCGGGGGACGTGACTTGCCTTCATTCTTGTGACAGGTAAGTCACGCCCTCATGGAACATCATCTGATAAAGACGGGTCACAAGGCACCATCATGTGACACTCTGAAGAAGGCGAAAGACTTTCGTATTGTGACATGCTCAAGGCCTAAACACTCATCCGAGCAAATATAAGGTAGATTTTGTTAACCTGCCCGGAGAAAAACATCAACGAAAATAATTTGTATTTGTTTTAACCAGTTGGTGGCGCTACCACTGCGATCAAAAATAAGTTGGCAGCCGTCTTCAGGGCCTGAATATCCTCAAATGTGAAAAATTTCGAGAAGATGGATCATCTGAATCATTTTGCAGGAACTTTTGTTGCCACGGAGAATAATCAGACTCTGCGGCACCGTAATAGCCACGCCCTTCGAAGGAAAGTCACAAAAATAGGGATAGAGTAAGATCAATGTCTTGAGTCTTTTCTAGCCAATTTTCAATCAGATTCGTTAAAAGGGCACCGTGCAGTACGTCAAAATGTAAAAAATGATATTGATTGGCGCAAGGTGTATAACTGAATATAAACATATAGATGTCTTCAGGTACAGACTCTTTATGTACATGTGAAGTTTTGGATTTTTAGCAGCATGTGCAGGAGAGTTATTAAGCATTTTGTCCATTGCGGCGAAGGAAATCTTAAGTGAAAACTTTGAAGCCCCGCCCCCGTCATATAGTATTTCGGAATCAAAAAATTTTAGCCCCAGTGTTTGTCCCAGGTCTTCAGATGCTACAGACAGAATTTTAAGGCAATCAGATGAAGCCTTTAGGATCAGGGTGCAAAATAATGACCCCTGTAAACATGCAAAAAAGGGCAAAAGTCGGACTTTCAAAAATTCATAACTCACTTCCTGTTCATATTAGACGTTAAAATATCAAATTTTTCGCCATGCCCGATGAGACTGCCAAGTTTGGTGAGTTTTTGTGCATGTTTCGGGGGTCAAAAATGCGATCGAACAATCGGAAAAATAATAATAATAATAATTTCTACAAAAACAATAGGGACTTCGCAGCGGTCGCTGCTCAGGCCCTAATAATAATAATAATAATAATAATAAAAGTAATAATATTTTCTACAAAAACAATAGGGACCTCGCCGCGGTCGCTGCTCGGGCCCCAATAATAATTTCTACACAAAGTCCATTGTGGTGACCCGCCCCCTTTTAAGTAAATTCAAAATGGCCGACTTCCTGTAAAACCTAGCTCATTGCTCCAAGAGACTTTTTTGTAGGTCTTGGTCTTATACATACAGTGAACCCTCGCTACTTCGCGGTTCACCTTTCGCGGGTTCAGTGCTTCGCGGGTATAAAAAATATTCGGGGGCATTGTAGTTTCGCCGAGCGGCACGACGGGGCGCTGGAGCGGTTAGACGGCCGGCGTGCGCCGAAGAAGAGCGTGGGCGAAGAGGAGAGTGGACGAAGAAGAGCACGTTCCCCCGGACACGATCGGTGGCGACGTTTCGCGCGGTTCGGACCGTACCAGAGCTCCGGCCGGCGTGCGTGGAAGTTAAGCCGTAGAGGAGCACCTTCCCCGGGCACGGGCGGTGCCAAGCGGCCCCTAAGTTTAACCGAATGGAAGCTCCGGAGGAGGAGGGCATGCTCGCGTCACAGTAAGCCGAAGAGGAGCACCTTCCCCGGGCACGGGCGATTCCAAGCGGCCCCTAAGTTTAACCGAATGGAAGCTCCGGGGGAGGAGGGCGGGCGTGTGTCACAGTTAAGCCAAAATGGAGCACCTCTTCTGCCCGGGCACGAGCGGAGCGCGAGGCTGTCAGTTATGAATGAATAAATGAATAAATAAATAAAGAATGCCACCTTTCATTTCACAGGGCACACCGGACGGCGTACCAGCAGGTAAAAGTCGGAGTAATTAAATAAATACAAAAAGAATGGCTGGGGAATAAAAAAATAATACGTTTTAATAATAATTTGGTTTTTTTGTTATAACATGAATTTCACTCTCTCTCTCTCTCTCCCCCCGTATATATATATATATATATATATATATATATATATATATATATATATATATATATATATATATATATATATATATTTATATATTTATTATATATATTGTATATTTTTTTTTTGCATTTTTGAAGGTGCGCCGCTACTTCGCGGATTTTCAGTTTTGCGGGTGGTCTCGGTCCCCATTAACCGCGATAACCGAGGGTTCACTGTACTCCATAAAATTTACAAAAAGCGAGGTGAAACACTCAACCAGAGCTGCTTTTTTTTAACATTTCTCGAGGGCCATGGCGAGCCATTTCAAAAAAGCTGCACAACTAACGTATAAAATATTGATAAATTTGCTCGGCCTGATGTGTGTGTAAAGTTTTACGAGTTGTCGTTCATATTTAGAACCTCATAATCAGCTTTGTTTTATTGCCGAACAGTGCAATGCCACTCCACAACTTTTCACGAAAAATCACGAATTTCGTATTGTGACATCCTCATGGCCGAAACAGTCATCCGAGCATATATGAGGGCGACCTTGTTGAGTTGCACGGAGAAAAACATCCAAGAAAATAACTTGTATTAGCTTTTACCAGTTGGTGGCGCTACTACTACGATGTAAAATAAGTTGGTAGATGTCTTCAGGGCTGAAGTATCCTCAAATGTGTACAACTTCGAGAAGATAGGATCATCTGAGTCATGTTGCCGGAGCTTTTGTTGCCACAGAGTACAATCGGACTTTTCAGCACCTTAATAGCCACGCCTTTTGCCAAAACGTCACAAAATTCGGCAGAGAGTAAGATCATTGTCTTGAGTCTTTTCTGACTAATTTTCAGTCGGATTCGTCAAAAGGGCACCGTGCAGTACGTGAAAATTAAAATAAAAACAAATTTTTGATTCCACTTGGCGGCACTGTGTGTATAACAAAATAATAACATTAAGATGTCTTCAGGTCGGGACGTTTTATTTACAGGTGAAGGTTTGGATTTTTAGGAGCATGTGCAGGGGAGTTATTAAGCATTCCTTTATTTGTATTAGGTTCATTTTGTCTTCTTATTATTGATATTTGACTGATTCATTAAAAGCAGACAATTATGTTTTAGGTTAATTTTTTACCTGACATGTTTCGGCGAGTCTTTCGCCTTCTTCAGAGTGTCGCATGATGGTGTCTTGAGCTGATGTTCCATGAGGGTGTGACTTACCTGTCAAAAAAATGAAAAAATCAGAGCAGTAAAAGAACAAGCACAACATGAACATTACAAATCAGCAATCACTGACCACTGCAAAAGGGAAAACCACATCATGGACCGGGAGAAGGGCAGGGTCATCCGCACAGAAGAGAACAAACAACAGCGCTGGATCAGAGAGGCCATTGAGATCTGCAAGCGAGGCATAAAAACCATGAACAGAGACAAGGGAGCCTTCATCCTCTCTACCACCTGGACCAGCATCTTGGCGGAGTGAACGGACAGCGGGGGGCGTGACTTGCCTTCATTCTTGTGACAGGTAAGTCACGCCCTCATGGAACATCAGCTGATAAAGACGGGTCACAAGACACCATCATGTGACACTCTGAAGAAGGCGAAAGACTTTCGTATTGTGACATGCTCAAGGCCTAAACACTCATCCGAGCAAATATAAGGTAGATTTTGTTAACCTGCCCGGAGAAAAACATCAACGAAAATAATTTGTATTTGTTTTAACCAGTTGGTGGCGCTACCACTGCGATCAAAAATAAGTTGGCAGCCGTCTTCAGGGCCTGAATATCCTCAAATGTGAAAGATTTCCAGAAGATGGATCATCTGAATCATTTTGCAGGAACTTTTGTTGCCACGGAGAATAATCAGACTCTGCGGCACCGTAATAGCCACGCCCTTTGAAGGAAAGTCATAAAAATAGGGATAGAGTAAGATCAATGTCTTGAGTCTTTTCTAGCCAATTTTCAGTCGGATTCGTTAAAAGGGCACCGTGCAGTACGTCAAAATGTAAAGATTTATATTGATTGGCGCAAGGTGTATAACTGAATATAAACATATAGATGTCTTCAGGTACAGACTCTTTATGTACATGTGAAGTTTTGGATTTTTAGCATCACGTGCAGGAGAGTTATTAAGCATTTTGTCCATTGCGGCGAAGGAAATCTTAAGTGAAAACTTTGAAGCCCCGCCCCCGTCATATAGTATTTCGGAAACAAAAAATTTTAGCCCCAGTGTTTGTCCCAGGTCTTAAGATGCTCCAGACAGAACTTTAAGGCAATCAGATGAAGCCTTTAGGATCAGGGTGCAAAAGAATGACCCCTGTAAACATGCAAAAAAGGGCAAAAGTCGGACTTTCAAAAATTCATAACTCACTTCCTGTTCATATTAGACGTTAAAATATCAAATTTTTCGCCATGCCCGATGAGACTGCCAAGTTTGGTGAGTTTTTGTGCATGTTTCGGGGGTCAAAAATGCGATCGAACAATCGGAAAAATAATAATAATAATAATTTCTACAAAAACAATAGGGACTTCGCAGCGGTCGCAGCTCAGGCCCTAATAATAATAATAATAATAATAATAATAAAAGTAATAATATTTTCTACAAAAACAATAGGGACCTCGCCGCGGTCGCTGCTCGGGCCCCAATAATAATTTCTACACAAAGTCCATTGTGGTGACCCGCCCCCTTTTAAGTAAATTAAAAATGGCCGACTTCCTGTAAAACCTAGCTCATTGCTCCAAGAGACTTTTTTGTAGGTCTTGGTCTTATACATACAGTGAACCCTCGCTACTTCGCGGTTCACCTTTCGCGGGTTCAGTGCTTCGCGGGTCTAAAAAATATTCGGGGGCATTGTAGTTTCGCCGAGCGGCACGACGGGGCGCTGGAGCGGTTAGACGGCCGGCGTGCGCCGAAGAAGAGCGTGGGCGAAGAGGAGAGTGGACGAAGAAGAGCACGTTCCCCCGGACACGATCGGTGGCGACGTTTCGCGCGGTTCGGACCGTACCAGAGCTCCGGCCAGCGTGCGTGGCAGTTAAGCCGTAGAGGAGCACCTTTCCCGGGCACGGGCGGTGCCAAGCGGCCCCTAAGTTTAACCGAATGGAAGCTCCGGAGGAGGAGGGCATGCTCGCGTCACAGTAAGCCGAAGAGGAGCACCTTCCCCGGGCACGGGCGGTTCCAAGCGGCCCCTAAGTTTAACCGAATGGAAGCTCCGCAGGAGGAGGGCATGCTCGCGTCACAGTAAGCCGAAGAGGAGCACCTTCCCCGGGCACGGGCGGTGCCAAGCGGCCCCTAAGTTTAACCGAATGGAAGCTCCGGGGGAGGAGGGCGGGCGTGTGTCACAGTGAAGCCGAATTGGAGCACCTCTTCTGCCCGGGCACGAGCGGAGCGCGAGGCTGTCAGTTATGAATGAATAAATGAATGAATAAATAAAGAATGCCACCTTTCATTTCACAGGGCACACCGGACGGCGTACCAGCAGGTAAAAGTCGGAGTAATTAAATAAATACAAAAAGAATGGTTGGGGAATAAAAAAATAATAAGTTTTAATAATAATTTGTTTTTTTTGTTATAACATGAATTTCACTCTCTGTCTCTCTCTCTCCCCCCGTATATATATATATATATATATATATATATATATATATATATATATATATTTATATATTTATTATATATATTGTATATTTTTTTTAAGCATTTTTGAAGGTGCGCCGCTACTTCGCGGATTTTCAGTTTTTGCGGGTGGTCTCGGTCCCCATTAACCGCGATAACCGAGGGTTCACTGTACTCCATAAAATTTACAAAAAGCGAGGTGAAACACTCAACCAGGGCTGCTTTTTTGAACATTTCTCGAGGGCCATGGCGAGCCATTTCAAAAAAGCTGCACAACTAACGTATAAAATATTGATAAATTTGCTCGGCCTGATGTGTGTGTAAAGTTTCACGAGTTGTCGTTCATATTTAGAACCTCATAATCAGCTTTGTTTTATTGCCGAACAGTGCAATGCCACTCCCACAACTTTTCATGAAAAAGGACGAATTTCGTATTGGGACATCCTCATGGCCGAAACAGTCATCCGAGCATATATGAGGGCGACCTTGTTGAGTTGCACGGAGAAAAACATCCAAGAAAATAACTTGTATTAGCTTTTACCAGTTGGTGGCGCTACTACTACGATGAAAAATAAGTTGGTAGATGTCTTCAGGGCTTAAGTATCCTCAAATGTGTGCAACTTCGAGAAGATAGGATCACCTGAGTCATGTTGCTGGAGCTTTTGTTGCCACAGAGTACAATCGGACTTTTCAGCACCGTAATAGCCACGCCTTTTGCCAAAACGTCACAAAATTCGGCAGAGAGTAAGATCATTGTCTTGAGTCTTTTCTGACTAATTTTCAGTCGGATTCGTCGAAAGGGCACCGTGCAGTACGTGAAAATTAAAATAAAAACAAATTTTTGATTCCACTTGGCGGCACTGTGTGTATAACAAAATAATAACATTAAGATGTCTTCAGGTCGGGACGTTTTATTTACAGGTGAAGGTTTGGATTTTTAGGAGCATGTGCAGGGGAGTTATTAAGCATTCATTTATTTGTATTAGGTTCATTTTGTCTTCTTATTATTGATATTTGACTGATTCATTAAAAGCAGACAATTATGTTTTAGGTTAATTTTTTCACTGACATGTTTCGGCGAGTCTTTCGCCTTCTTCAGAGTGTCGCATGATGGTGTCTTGAGCTGATGTTCCATGAGGGTGTGACTTACCTGTCAAAAAAATGAAAAAAATCAGAGCAGTAAAAGAACAAGCACAACATGAACATTACAAATCAGCAATCACTGACCACTGCAAAAGGGAAAACCACATCATGGACCGGGAGAAGGGCAGGGTCATCCGCACAGAAGAGAACAAACAACAGCGCTGGATCAGAGAGGCCATTGAGATCTGCAAGCGAGGCATAAAAACCATGAACAGAGACAAGGGAGCCTTCATCCTCTCTACCACCTGGACCAGCATCTTGGCGGAGTGAACGGACAGCGGGGGGCGTGACTTGCCTTCATTCTCGTGACAGGTAAGTCACGCCCTCATGGAACATCAGCTGATAAAGACGGGTCACAAGACACCATCATGTGAAACTCTGAAGAAGGCGAAAGACTTTCGTATTGTGACATCCTCAAGGCCTAAACACTCATCCGAGCAAATATAAGGTAGATTTTGTTAACCTGCCCGGAGAAAAACATCAACGAAAATAATTTGTATTTGTTTTAACCAGTTGGTGGCGCTACCACTGCGATCAAAAATAAGTTGGCAGCCGTCTTCAGGGCCTGAATATCCTCAAATGTGAAAAATTTCGAGAAGATGGATCATCTGAATCATTTTGCAGGAACTTTTGTTGCCACGGAGAATAATCAGACTCTGCGGCACCGTAATAGCCACGCCCTTCGAAGGAAAGTCACGAAAATAGGGATAGAGTAAGATCAATGTCTTGAGTCTTTTCTAGCCAATTTTCAATCAGATTCGTTAAAAGGGCACCGTGCAGTACGTCAAAATGTAAAAAATGATATTGATTGGCGCAAGGTGTATAACTGAATATAAACATATAGATGTCTTCAGGTACCGACTCTTTATGTACATGTGAAGTTTTGGATTTTTAGCAGCACGTGCAGGAGAGTTATTAAGCATTTTGTCCATTGCGGCAAAGGAAATCTTAAGTGAAAACTTTGAAGCCCCGCCCCCGTCATATAGTATTTCGGAAACAAAAATTTTTAGCCCCAGTGTTTGTCCCAGGTCTTAAGATGCTCCAGACAGAATTTTAAGGCAATCAGATGAAGCCTTTAGGATCAGGGTGCAAAAGAATGACCCCTGTAAACATGCAAAAAAGGGCAAAAATCGGACTTTCAAAAATTCATAACTCACTTCCTGTTCATATTAGACGTTAAAATATCAAATTTTTCGCCATGCCCGATGAGACTGCCAAGTTTGGTGAGTTTTTGTGCATGTTTCGGGGGTCAAAAATGCGATCGAACAATCGGAAAAATAATAATAATAATAATTTCTACAAAAACAATAGGGACCTCGCCGCGGTCGCTGCTCGGGCCCCAATAATAATTTCTACACAAAGTCCATTGTGGTGACCCGCCCCCTTTTAAGTAAATTCAAAATGGCCGACTTCCTGTAAAACCTAGCTCATTGCTCCAAGAGACTTTTTTGTAGGTCTTGGTCTTATACATACAGTGAACCCTCGCTACTTCGCGGTTCACCTTTCGCGGGTTCAGTGCTTCGCGGGTCTAAAAAATATTCGGGGGCATTGTAGTTTCGCCGAGCGGCACGACGGGGCGCTGGAGCAGTTAGACGGCCGGCGTGCGCCGAAGAAGAGCGTGGGCGAAGAGGAGAGTGGACGAAGAGAGCACGTTCCCCCGGACACGATCGGTGGCGACGTTTCGCGCGGTTCGGACCGTACCAGAGCTCCGGCCGGCGTGCGTGGCAGTTAAGCCGTAGAGGAGCACCTTTCCCGGGCACGGGCGGTGCCAAGCGGCCCCTAAGTTTAACCGAATGGAAGCTCCGGAGGAGGAGGGCATGCTCGCGTCACAGTAAGCCGAAGAGGAGCACCTTCCCCGGGCACGGGCGGTTCCAAGCGGCCCCTAAGTTTAACCGAATGGAAGCTCCGCAGGAGGAGGGCATGCTCGCGTCACAGTAAGCCGAAGAGGAGCACCTTCCCCGGGCACGGGCGGTGCCAAGCGGCCCCTAAGTTTAACCGAATGGAAGCTCCGGGGGAGGAGGGCGGGCGTGTGTCACAGTGAAGCCGAATTGGAGCACCTCTTCTGCCCGGGCACGAGCGGAGCGCGAGGCTGTCAGTTATGAATGAATAAATGAATGAATAAATAAAGAATGCCACCTTTCATTTCACAGGGCACACCGGACGGCGTACCAGCAGGTAAAAGTCGGAGTAATTAAATAAATACAAAAAGAATGGTTGGGGAATAAAAAAATAATAAGTTTTAATAATAATTTGTTTTTTTTGTTATAACATGAATTTCACTCTCTGTCTCTCTCTCTCCCCCCGTATATATATATATATATATATATATATATATATATATATATTTATATATTTATTATATATATTGTATATTTTTTTTAAGCATTTTTGAAGGTGCGCCGCTACTTCGCGGATTTTCAGTTTTTGCGGGTGGTCTCGGTCCCCATTAACCGCGATAACCGAGGGTTCACTGTACTCCATAAAATTTACAAAAAGCGAGGTGAAACACTCAACCAGGGCTGCTTTTTTGAACATTTCTCGAGGGCCATGGCGAGCCATTTCAAAAAAGCTGCACAACTAACGTATAAAATATTGATAAATTTGCTCGGCCTGATGTGTGTGTAAAGTTTCACGAGTTGTCGTTCATATTTAGAACCTCATAATCAGCTTTGTTTTATTGCCGAACAGTGCAATGCCACTCCCACAACTTTTCATGAAAAAGGACGAATTTCGTATTGTGACATCCTCATGGCCGAAACAGTCATCCGAGCATATATGAGGGCGACCTTGTTGAGTTGCACGGAGAAAAACATCCAAGAAAATAACTTGTATTAGCTTTTACCAGTTGGTGGCGCTACTACTACGATGAAAAATAAGTTGGTAGATGTCTTCAGGGCTTAAGTATCCTCAAATGTGTGCAACTTCGAGAAGATAGGATCACCTGAGTCATGTTGCTGGAGCTTTTGTTGCCACAGAGTACAATCGGACTTTTCAGCACCGTAATAGCCACGCCTTTTGCCAAAACGTCACAAAATTCGGCAGAGAGTAAGATCATTGTCTTGAGTCTTTTCTGACTAATTTTCAGTCGGATTCGTCGAAAGGGCACCGTGCAGTACGTGAAAATTAAAATAAAAACAAATTTTTGATTCCACTTGGCGGCACTGTGTGTATAACAAAATAATAACATTAAGATGTATTCAGGTCGGGACGTTTTATTTACAGGTGAAGGTTTGGATTTTTAGGAGCATGTGCAGGGGAGTTATTAAGCATTCATTTATTTGTATTAGGTTCATTTTGTCTTCTTATTATTGATATTTGACTGATTCATTAAAAGCAGACAATTATGTTTTAGGTTAATTTTTTACCTGACATGTTTCGGCGAGTCTTTCGCCTTCTTCAGAGTGTCGCATGATGGTGTCTTGAGACCCGTCTTTATCAGCTGATGTTCCATGAGGGTGTGACTTACCTGTCAAAAAAATGAAAAATCAGAGCAGTAAAAGAACAAGCACAACATGAACATTACAAATCAGCAATCACTGACCACTGCAAAAGGGAAAACCACATCATGGACCGGGAGAAGGGCAGGGTCATCCGCACCGAAGAGAACAAACAACAGCGCTGGATCAGAGAGGCCATTGAGATCTGCAAGCGAGGCATAAAAACCATGAACAGAGACAAGGGAGCCTTCATCCTCTCTACCACCTGGAGCAGCATTTTGGCGGAGTGAACGGACAGCGGGGGGCGTGACTTGCCTTCATTCTTGTGACAGGTAAGTCACGCCCTCATGGAACATCAGCTGATAAAGACGGGCCACAAGACACCATCATGTGACACTCTGAAGAAGGCGAAAGACTTTCGTATTGTGACATCCTCAAGGCCTAAACACTCATCCGAGCAAATGTAAGGTAGATTTTGTTAACCTGCCCGGAGAAAAAAATCAACGAAAATAATTTGTATTTGTTTTAACCAGTTGGTGGCGCTACCACTGCGATCAAAAATAAGTTGGCAGCCGTCTTCAGGGCCTGAATATCCTCAAATGTGAAAAATTTCGAGAAGATGGATCATCTGAATCATTTTGCAGGAACTTTTGTTGCCACGGAGAATAATCAGACTCTGCGGCACCGTAATAGCCACGCCCTTCGAAGGAAAGTCACAAAAATAGGGATAGAGTAAGATCAATGTCTTGAGTCTTTTCTAGCCAATTTTCAATCAGATTCGTTAAAAGGGCACCGTGCAGTACGTCAAAATGTAAAAAATGATATTGATTGGCGCAAGGTGTATAACTGAATATAAACATATAGATGTCTTCAGGTACCGACTCTTTATGTACATGTGAAGTTTTGGATTTTTAGCAGCACGTGCAGGAGAGTTATTAAGCATTTTGTCCATTGCGGCGAAGGAAATCTTAAGTGAAAACTTTGAAGCCCCGCCCCCGTCATATAGTATTTCGGAAACAAAAATTTTTAGCCCCAGTGTTTGTCCCAGGTCTTAAGATGCTCCAGACAGAATTTTAAGGCAATCAGATGAAGCCTTTAGGATCAGGGTGCAAAAGAATGACCCCTGTAAACATGCAAAAAAGGGCAAAAATCGGACTTTCAAAAATTCATAACTCACTTCCTGTTCATATTAGACGTTAAAATATCAAATTTTTCGCCATGCCCGATGAGACTGCCAAGTTTGGTGAGTTTTTGTGCATGTTTCGGGGGTCAAAAATGCGATCGAACAATCGGAAAAATAATAATAATAATAATTTCTACAAAAACAATAGGGACCTCGCCGCGGTCGCTGCTCGGGCCCCAATAATAATTTCTACACAAAGTCCATTGTGGTGACCCGCCCCCTTTTAAGTAAATTCAAAATGGCCGACTTCCTGTAAAACCTAGCTCATTGCTCCAAGAGACTTTTTTGTAGGTCTTGGTCTTATACATACAGTGAACCCTCGCTACTTCGCGGTTCACCTTTCGCGGGTTCAGTGCTTCGCGGGTCTAAAAAATATTCGGGGGCATTGTAGTTTCGCCGAGCGGCACGACGGGGCGCTGGAGCAGTTAGACGGCCGGCGTGCGCCGAAGAAGAGCGTGGGCGAAGAGGAGAGTGGACGAAGAGAGCACGTTCCCCCGGACACGATCGGTGGCGACGTTTCGCGCGGTTCGGACCGTACCAGAGCTCCGGCCGGCGTGCGTGGCAGTTAAGCCGTAGAGGAGCACCTTTCCCGGGCACGGGCGGTGCCAAGCGGCCCCTAAGTTTAACCGAATGGAAGCTCCGGAGGAGGAGGGCATGCTCGCGTCACAGTAAGCCGAAGAGGAGCACCTTCCCCGGGCACGGGCGGTTCCAAGCGGCCCCTAAGTTTAACCGAATGGAAGCTCCGCAGGAGGAGGGCATGCTCGCGTCACAGTAAGCCGAAGAGGAGCACCTTCCCCGGGCACGGGCGGTGCCAAGCGGCCCCTAAGTTTAACCGAATGGAAGCTCCGGGGGAGGAGGGCGGGCGTGTGTCACAGTGAAGCCGAATTGGAGCACCTCTTCTGCCCGGGCACGAGCGGAGCGCGAGGCTGTCAGTTATGAATGAATAAATGAATGAATAAATAAAGAATGCCACCTTTCATTTCACAGGGCACACCGGACGGCGTACCAGCAGGTAAAAGTCGGAGTAATTAAATAAATACAAAAAGAATGGTTGGGGAATAAAAAAATAATAAGTTTTAATAATAATTTGTTTTTTTTGTTATAACATGAATTTCACTCTCTGTCTCTCTCTCTCCCCCCGTATATATATATATATATATATATATATATATATATATATATTTATATATTTATTATATATATTGTATATTTTTTTTAAGCATTTTTGAAGGTGCGCCGCTACTTCGCGGATTTTCAGTTTTTGCGGGTGGTCTCGGTCCCCATTAACCGCGATAACCGAGGGTTCACTGTACTCCATAAAATTTACAAAAAGCGAGGTGAAACACTCAACCAGGGCTGCTTTTTTGAACATTTCTCGAGGGCCATGGCGAGCCATTTCAAAAAAGCTGCACAACTAACGTATAAAATATTGATAAATTTGCTCGGCCTGATGTGTGTGTAAAGTTTCACGAGTTGTCGTTCATATTTAGAACCTCATAATCAGCTTTGTTTTATTGCCGAACAGTGCAATGCCACTCCCACAACTTTTCATGAAAAAGGACGAATTTCGTATTGTGACATCCTCATGGCCGAAACAGTCATCCGAGCATATATGAGGGCGACCTTGTTGAGTTGCACGGAGAAAAACATCCAAGAAAATAACTTGTATTAGCTTTTACCAGTTGGTGGCGCTACTACTACGATGAAAAATAAGTTGGTAGATGTCTTCAGGGCTTAAGTATCCTCAAATGTGTGCAACTTCGAGAAGATAGGATCACCTGAGTCATGTTGCTGGAGCTTTTGTTGCCACAGAGTACAATCGGACTTTTCAGCACCGTAATAGCCACGCCTTTTGCCAAAACGTCACAAAATTCGGCAGAGAGTAAGATCATTGTCTTGAGTCTTTTCTGACTAATTTTCAGTCGGATTCGTCGAAAGGGCACCGTGCAGTACGTGAAAATTAAAATAAAAACAAATTTTTGATTCCACTTGGCGGCACTGTGTGTATAACAAAATAATAACATTAAGATGTATTCAGGTCGGGACGTTTTATTTACAGGTGAAGGTTTGGATTTTTAGGAGCATGTGCAGGGGAGTTATTAAGCATTCATTTATTTGTATTAGGTTCATTTTGTCTTCTTATTATTGATATTTGACTGATTCATTAAAAGCAGACAATTATGTTTTAGGTTAATTTTTTACCTGACATGTTTCGGCGAGTCTTTCGCCTTCTTCAGAGTGTCGCATGATGGTGTCTTGAGACCCGTCTTTATCAGCTGATGTTCCATGAGGGTGTGACTTACCTGTCAAAAAAATGAAAAATCAGAGCAGTAAAAGAACAAGCACAACATGAACATTACAAATCAGCAATCACTGACCACTGCAAAAGGGAAAACCACATCATGGACCGGGAGAAGGGCAGGGTCATCCGCACCGAAGAGAACAAACAACAGCGCTGGATCAGAGAGGCCATTGAGATCTGCAAGCGAGGCATAAAAACCATGAACAGAGACAAGGGAGCCTTCATCCTCTCTACCACCTGGAGCAGCATTTTGGCGGAGTGAACGGACAGCGGGGGGCGTGACTTGCCTTCATTCTTGTGACAGGTAAGTCACGCCCTCATGGAACATCAGCTGATAAAGACGGGCCACAAGACACCATCATGTGACACTCTGAAGAAGGCGAAAGACTTTCGTATTGTGACATCCTCAAGGCCTAAACACTCATCCGAGCAAATGTAAGGTAGATTTTGTTAACCTGCCCGGAGAAAAAAATCAACGAAAATAATTTGTATTTGTTTTAACCAGTTGGTGGCGCTACCACTGCGATCAAAAATAAGTTGGCAGCCGTCTTCAGGGCCTGAATATCCTCAAATGTGAAAAATTTCGAGAAGATGGATCATCTGAATCATTTTGCAGGAACTTTTGTTGCCACGGAGAATAATCAGACTCTGCGGCACCGTAATAGCCACGCCCTTCGAAGGAAAGTCACAAAAATAGGGATAGAGTAAGATCAATGTCTTGAGTCTTTTCTAGCCAATTTTCAATCAGATTCGTTAAAAGGGCACCGTGCAGTACGTCAAAATGTAAAAAATGATATTGATTGGCGCAAGGTGTATAACTGAATATAAACATATAGATGTCTTCAGGTACCGACTCTTTATGTACATGTGAAGTTTTGGATTTTTAGCAGCACGTGCAGGAGAGTTATTAAGCATTTTGTCCATTGCGGCGAAGGAAATCTTAAGTGAAAACTTTGAAGCCCCGCCCCCGTCATATAGTATTTCGGAAACAAAAATTTTTAGCCCCAGTGTTTGTCCCAGGTCTTAAGATGCTCCAGACAGAATTTTAAGGCAATCAGATGAAGCCTTTAGGATCAGGGTGCAAAAGAATGACCCCTGTAAACATGCAAAAAAGGGCAAAAATCGGACTTTCAAAAATTCATAACTCACTTCCTGTTCATATTAGACGTTAAAATATCAAATTTTTCGCCATGCCCGATGAGACTGCCAAGTTTGGTGAGTTTTTGTGCATGTTTCGGGGGTCAAAAATGCGATCGAACAATCGGAAAAATAATAATAATAATAATTTCTACAAAAACAATAGGGACCTCGCCGCGGTCGCTGCTCGGGCCCCAATAATAATTTCTACACAAAGTCCATTGTGGTGACCCGCCCCCTTTTAAGTAAATTCAAAATGGCCGACTTCCTGTAAAACCTAGCTCATTGCTCCAAGAGACTTTTTTGTAGGTCTTGGTCTTATACATACAGTGAACCCTCGCTACTTCGCGGTTCACCTTTCGCGGGTTCAGTGCTTCGCGGGTCTAAAAAATATTCGGGGGCATTGTAGTTTCGCCGAGCGGCACGACGGGGCGCTGGAGCAGTTAGACGGCCGGCGTGCGCCGAAGAAGAGCGTGGGCGAAGAGGAGAGTGGACGAAGAGAGCACGTTCCCCCGGACACGATCGGTGGCGACGTTTCGCGCGGTTCGGACCGTACCAGAGCTCCGGCCGGCGTGCGTGGCAGTTAAGCCGTAGAGGAGCACCTTCCCCGGGCACGGGCGGTGCCAAGCGGCCCCTAAGTTTAACCGAATGGAAGCTCCGGAGGAGGAGGGCATGCTCGCGTCACAGTAAGCCGAAGAGGAGCACCTTCCCCGGGCACGGGCGGTTCCAAGCGGCCCCTAAGTTTAACCGAATGGAAGCTCCGCAGGAGGAGGGCATGCTCGCGTCACAGTAAGCCGAAGAGGAGCACCTTCCCCGGGCACGGGCGGTGCCAAGCGGCCCCTAAGTTTAACCGAATGGAAGCTCCGGGGGAGGAGGGCGGGCGTGTGTCACAGTGAAGCCGAATTGGAGCACCTCTTCTGCCCGGGCACGAGCGGAGCGCGAGGCTGTCAGTTATGAATGAATAAATGAATGAATAAATAAAGAATGCCACCTTTCATTTCACAGGGCACACCGGACGGCGTACCAGCAGGTAAAAGTCGGAGTAATTAAATAAATACAAAAAGAATGGTTGGGGAATAAAAAAATAATAAGTTTTAATAATAATTTGTTTTTTTTGTTATAACATGAATTTCACTCTCTGTCTCTCTCTCTCCCCCCGTATATATATATATATATATATATATATATATATATATATATATATATATATATATATATATATATATATATATATATATATATATATATATATATATATATATATATATATTTATATATTTATTATATATATTGTATATTTTTTTTAAGCATTTTTGAAGGTGCGCCGCTACTTCGCGGATTTTCAGTTTTTGCGGGTGGTCTCGGTCCCCATTAACCGCGATAACCGAGGGTTCACTGTACTCCATAAAATTTACAAAAAGCGAGGTGAAACACTCAACCAGGGCTGCTTTTTTGAACATTTCTCGAGGGCCATGGCGAGCCATTTCAAAAAAGCTGCACAACTAACGTATAAAATATTGATAAATTTGCTCGGCCTGATGTGTGTGTAAAGTTTCACGAGTTGTCGTTCATATTTAGAACCTCATAATCAGCTTTGTTTTATTGCCGAACAGTGCAATGCCACTCCCACAACTTTTCATGAAAAAGGACGAATTTCGTATTGTGACATCCTCATGGCCGAAACAGTCATCCGAGCATATATGAGGGCGACCTTGTTGAGTTGCACGGAGAAAAACATCCAAGAAAATAACTTGTATTAGCTTTTACCAGTTGGTGGCGCTACTACTACGATGAAAAATAAGTTGGTAGATGTCTTCAGGGCTTAAGTATCCTCAAATGTGTGCAACTTCGAGAAGATAGGATCACCTGAGTCATGTTGCTGGAGCTTTTGTTGCCACAGAGTACAATCGGACTTTTCAGCACCGTAATAGCCACGCCTTTTGCCAAAACGTCACAAAATTCGGCAGAGAGTAAGATCATTGTCTTGAGTCTTTTCTGACTAATTTTCAGTCGGATTCGTCGAAAGGGCACCGTGCAGTACGTGAAAATTAAAATAAAAACAAATTTTTGATTCCACTTGGCGGCACTGTGTGTATAACAAAATAATAACATTAAGATGTCTTCAGGTCGGGACGTTTTATTTACAGGTGAAGGTTTGGATTTTTAGGAGCATGTGCAGGGGAGTTATTAAGCATTCATTTATTTGTATTAGGTTCATTTTGTCTTCTTATTATTGATATTTGACTGATTCATTAAAAGCAGACAATTATGTTTTAGGTTAATTTTTTACCTGACATGTTTCGGCGAGTCTTTCGCCTTCTTCAGAGTGTCGCATGATGGTGTCTTGAGACCCGTCTTTATCAGCTGATGTTCCATGAGGGTGTGACTTACCTGTCAAAAAAATGAAAAATCAGAGCAGTAAAAGAACAAGCACAACATGAACATTACAAATCAGCAATCACTGACCACTGCAAAAGGGAAAACCACATCATGGACCGGGAGAAGGGCAGGGTCATCCGCACCGAAGAGAACAAACAACAGCGCTGGATCAGAGAGGCCATTGAGATCTGCAAGCGAGGCATAAAAACCATGAACAGAGACAAGGGAGCCTTCATCCTCTCTACCACCTGGAGCAGCATTTTGGCGGAGTGAACGGACAGCGGGGGGCGTGACTTGCCTTCATTCTTGTGACAGGTAAGTCACGCCCTTATGGAACATCAGCTGATAAAGACGGGTCACAAGACACCATCATGTGACACTCTGAAGAAGGCGAAAGACTTTCGTATTGTGACATCCTCAAGGCCTAAACACTCATCCGAGCAAATATAAGGTAGATTTTGTTAACCTGCCCGGAGAAAAACATCAACGAAAATAATTTGTATTTGTTTTAACCAGTTGGTGGCGCTACCACTGCGATCAAAAATAAGTTGGCAGCCGTCTTCAGGGCCTGAATATCCTCAAATGTGAAAAATTTCGAGAAGATGGATCATCTGAATCATTTTGCAGGAACTTTTGTTGCCACGGAGAATAATCAGACTCTGCGGCACCGTAATAGCCACGCCCTTCGAAGGAAAGTCACAAAAATAGGGATAGAGTAAGATCAATGTCTTGAGTCTTTTCTAGCCAATTTTCAATCAGATTCGTTAAAAGGGCACCGTGCAGTACGTCAAAATGTAAAAAATGATATTGATTGGCGCAAGGTGTATAACTGAATATAAACATATAGATGTCTTCAGGTACAGACTCTTTATGTACATGTGAAGTTTTGGATTTTTAGCAGCATGTGCAGGAGAGTTATTAAGCATTTTGTCCATTGCGGCGAAGGAAATCTTAAGTGAAAACTTTGATGCCCCGCCCCCGTCATATAGTATTTCGGAAACAAAAAATTTTAGCCCCAGTGTTTGTGCCAGGTCTTCAGATGCTACAGACAGAATTTTAAGGCAATCAGATGAAGCCTTTAGGATCAGGGTGCAAAAGAATGACCCCTGTAAACATGCAAAAAAGGGCAAAAGTCGGACTTTCAAAAATTCATAACTCACTTCCTGTTCATATTAGACGTTAAAATATCAAATTTTTCGCCATGCCCGATGAGACTGCCAAGTTTGGTGAGTTTTTGTGCATGTTTCGGGGGTCAAAAATGCGATCGAACAATCGGAAAAATAATAATAATAATTTCTACAAAAACAATAGGGACTTCGCAGCGGTCGCTGCTCAGGCCCTAATAATAATAATAATAATAATAATAAAAGTAATAATATTTTCTCCAAAAACAATAGGGACCTCGCCGCGGTCGCTGCTCGGGCCCCAATAATAATTTCTACACAAAGTCCATTGTGGTGACCCGCCCCCTTTTAAGTAAATTCAAAATGGCCGACTTCCTGTAAAACCTAGCTCATTGCTCCAAGAGACTTTTTTGTAGGTCTTGGTCTTATACATACAGTGAACCCTCGCTACTTCGCGGTTCACCTTTCGCAGGTTCAGTGCTTCGCGGGTCTAAAAAATATTCGGGGGCATTGTAGTTTCGCCGAGCGGCACGACGGGGCGCTGGAGCGGTTAGACGGCCGGCGTGCGCCGAAGAAGAGCGTGGGCGAAGAGGAGAGTGGACGAAGAAGAGCACGTTCCCCCGGACACGATCGGTGGCGACGTTTCGCGCGGTTCGGACCGTACCAGAGCTCCGGCCAGCGTGCGTGGCAGTTAAGCCGTAGAGGAGCACCTTCCCCGGGCACGGGCGGTGCCAAGCGGCCCCTAAGTTTAACCGAATGGAAGCTCCGGAGGAGGAGGGCATGCTCGCGTCACAGTAAGCCGAAGAGGAGCACCTTCCCCGGGCACGGGCGGTTCCAAGCGGCCCCTAAGTTTAACCGAATGGAAGCTCCGGAGGAGGAGGGCATGCTCGCGTCACAGTAAGCCGAAGAGGAGCACCTACCCCGGGCACGGGCGGTGCCAAGCGGCCCCTAAGTTTAACCGAATGGAAGCTCCGGACGGAGGAGGACGGGCGTGTGTCACAGTTAAGCCAAATTGGAGCACCTCTTCTGCCCGGGCACGAGCGGAGCGCGAGGCTGTCAGTTATGAATGAATAAATGAATAAATAAATAAAGAATGCCACCTTTCATTTCACAGGGCACACCGGACGGCGTACCAGCAGGTAAAAGTCGGAGTAATTAAATAAATACAAAAAGAATGGCTGGGGAATAAAAAAATAATACGTTTTAATAATAATTTGGTTTTTTTGTTATAACATGAATTTCACTCTCTCTCTCCCCGTATATATATATATATATATATATATATATATATATATATATATATATATATATATATATATATATATATATATATATATATATATATATATATATATTTATATATTTATGATATATATTGTATATTTTTTTTAAGCATTTTTGAAGGTGCGCCGCTACTTCGCGGATTTTCAGTTTTCGCGGGTGGTCTCGGTCCCCATTAACCGCGATAACCGAGGGTTCACTGTACTCCATAAAATTTACAAAAAGCGAGGTGAAACACTCAACCAGAGCTGCTTTTTTTTAACATTTCTCGAGGGCCATGGCGAGCCATTTCAAAAAAGCTGCACAACTAACGTATAAAATATTGATAAATTTGCTCGGCCTGATGTGTGTGTAAAGTTTTACGAGTTGTCGTTCATATTTAGAACCTCATAATCAGCTTTATTTTATTGCCGAACAGTGCAATGCCACTCCCACAACTTTTCACGAAAAATCACGAATTTCGTATTGTGACATCCTCATGGCCGAAACAGTCATCCGAGCATATATGAGGGCGACCTTGTTGAGTTGCACGGAGAAAAACATCCAAGAAAATAACTTGTATTAGCTTTTACCAGTTGGTGGCGCTACTACTACGATGTAAAATAAGTTGGTAGATGTCTTCAGGGCTGAAGTATCCTCAAATGTGTACAACTTCGAGAAGATAGGATCATCTGAGTCATGTTGCCGGAGCTTTTGTTGCCACAGAGTACAATCGGACTTTTCAGCACCTTAATAGCCACGCCTTTTGCCAAAACGTCACAAAATTCGGCAGAGAGTAAGATCATTGTCTTGAGTCTTTTCTGACTAATTTTCAGTCGGATTCGTCAAAAGGGCACCGTGCAGTATGTGAAAATTTAAATAAAAACAAATTTTTGATTCCACTTGGCGGCACTGTGTGTATAACAAAATAATAACATTAAGATGTCTTCAGGTCGGGACGTTTTATTTACAGGTGAAGGTTTGGATTTTTAGGAGCATGTGCAGGGGAGTTATTAAGCATTCATTTATTTGTATTAGGTTCATTTTGTCTTCTTATTATTGATATTTGACTGATTCATTAAAAGCAGACAATTATGTTTTAGGTTAATTTTTTACCTGACATGTTTCGGCGAGTCTTTCGCCTTCTTCAGAGTGTCGCATGATGGTGTCTTGAGACCCGTCTTTATCAGCTGATGTTCCATGAGGGTGTGACTTACCTGTCAAAAAAATGAAAAATCAGAGCAGTAAAAGAACAAGCACAACATGAACATTACAAATCAGCAATCACTGACCACTGCAAAAGGGAAAACCACATCATGGACCGGGAGGAGGGCAGGGTCATCCGCACCGAAGAGAACAAACAACAGCGCTGGATCAGAGAGGCCATTGAGATCTGCAAGCGAGGCATAAAAACCATGAACAGAGACAAGGGAGCCTTCATCCTCTCTACCACCTGGAGCAGCATTTTGGCGGAGTGAACGGACAGCGGGGGGCGTGACTTGCCTTCATTCTTGTGACAGGCAAGTCACGCCCTCATGGAACATCAGCTGATAAAGACGGGCCACAAGACACCATCATGTGACACTCTGAAGAAGGCGAAAGACTTTCGTATTGTGACATCCTCAAGGCCTAAACACTCATCCGAGCAAATGTAAGGTAGATTTTGTTAACCTGCCCGGAGAAAAAAATCAATGAAAATGATTTGTATTTGTTTTAACCAGTTGGTGGCGCTACCACTGCGATCAAAAATAAGTTGGCAGCCGTCTTCAGGGCCTGAATATCCTCAAATGTGAAAAATTTCGAGAAGATGGATCATCTGAATCATTTTGCAGGAACTTTTGTTGCCACGGAGAATAATCAGACTCTGCGGCACCGTAATAGCCACGCCCTTCGAAGGAAAGTCACAAAAATAGGGATAGAGTAAGATCAATGTCTTGAGTCTTTTCTAGCCAATTTTCAATCAGATTCGTTAAAAGGGCACCGTGCAGTACGTCAAAATGTAAAAAATGATATTGATTGGCGCAAGGTGTATAACTGAATATAAACATATAGATGTCTTCAGGTACAGACTCTTTATGTACATGTGAAGTTTTGGATTTTTAGCAGCATGTGCAGGAGAGTTATTAAGCATTTTGTCCATTGCGGCGAAGGAAATCTTAAGTGAAAACTTTGATGCCCCGCCCCCGTCATATAGTATTTCGGAAACAAAAAATTTTAGCCCCAGTGTTTGTGCCAGGTCTTCAGATGCTACAGACAGAATTTTAAGGCAATCAGATGAAGCCTTTAGGATCAGGGTGCAAAAGAATGACCCCTGTAAACATGCAAAAAAGGGCAAAAGTCGGACTTTCAAAAATTCATAACTCACTTCCTGTTCATATTAGACGTTAAAATATCAAATTTTTCGCCATGCCCGATGAGACTGCCAAGTTTGGTGAGTTTTTGTGCATGTTTCAGGGGTCAAAAATGCGATCGAACAATCGGAAAAATAATAATAATAATAATTTCAACAAAAACAATAGGGACTTCGCAGTGGTCGCTGCTCAGGCCCTAATAATAATAATAATAATAATAATAAAAGTAATAATATTTTCTACAAAAACAATAGGGACCTCGCCACGGTCGCTGCTCGGGCCCCAATAATAATTTCTACACAAAGTCCATTGTGGTGACCCGCCCCCTTTTAAGTAAATTCAAAATGGCCGACTTCCTGTAAAACCTAGCTCATTGCTCCAAGAGACTTTTTTGTAGGTCTTGGTCTTATACATACAGTGAACCCTCGCTACTTCGCGGTTCACCTTTCGCGGGTTCAGTGCTTCGCGGGTCTAAAAAATATTCGGGGGCATTGTAGTTTCGCCGAGCGGCACGACGGGGCGCTGGAGCGGTTAGACGGCCGGCGTGCGCCGAAGAAGAGCGTGGGCGAAGAGGAGAGTGGACGAAGAAGAGCACGTTCCCCCGGACACGATCGGTGGCGACGTTTCGCGCGGTTCGGACCGTACCAGAGCTCCGGCCAGCGTGCGTGGCAGTTAAGCCGTAGAGGAGCACCTTCCCCGGGCACGGGCAGTGCCAAGCGGCCCCTAAGTTTAACCGAATGGAAGCTCCGGAGGAGGAGGGCATGCTCGCGTCACAGTAAGCCGAAGAGGAGCACCTTCCCCGGGCACGGGCGGTTCCAAGCGGCCCCTAAGTTTAACCGAATGGAAGCTCCGGAGGAGGAGGGCATGCTCGCGTCACAGTAAGCCGAAGAGGAGCACCTTCCCCGGGCACGGGCGGTGCCAAGCGGCCCCTAAGTTTAACCGAATGGAAGCTCCGGGGGAGGAGGACGGGCGTGTGTCACAGTTAAGCCAAATTGGAGCACCTCTTCTGCCCGGGCACGAGCGGAGCGCGAGGCTGTCAGTTATGAATGAATAAATGAATAAATAAATAAAGAATGCCACCTTTCATTTCACAGGGCACACCGGACGGCGTACCAGCAGGTAAAAGTCGGAGTAATTAAATAAATACAAAAAGAATGGCTGGGGAATAAAAAAATAATACGTTTTAATAATAATTTGTTTTTTTTGTTATAACATGAATTTCACTCTCTCTCTCCCCGTATATATATATATATATATATATATATATATATATATTTATATATTTATTATATATATTGTATTTTTTTTTTAAGCATTTTTGAAGGTGCGCCGCTACTTCGCGGATTTTCAGTTTTCGCGGGTGGTCTCGGTCCCCATTAACCGCGATAACCGAGGGTTCACTGTACTCCATAAAATTTACAAAAAGCGAGGTGAAACACTCAACCAGGGCTGCTTTTTTGAACATTTCTCGAGGGCCATGGCGAGCCATTTCAAAAAAGCTGCACAACTAACGTATAAAATATTGATAAATTTGCTCGGCCTGATGTGTGTGTAAAGTTTTACGAGTTGTCGTTCATATTTAGAACCTCATAATCAGCTTTGTTTTATTGCTGAACAGTGCAATGCCACTCCCACAACTTTTCACGAAAAATCACGAATTTCGTATTGTGACATCCTCATGGCCGAAACAGTCATCCGAGCATATATGAGGGCGACCTTGTTGAGTTGCACGGAGAAAAACATCCAAGAAAATAACTTGTATTAGCTTTTACCAGTTGGTGGCGCTACTACTACGATGTAAAATAAGTTGGTAGATGTCTTCAGGGCTGAAGTATCCTCAAATGTGTACAACTTCGAGAAGATAGGATCATCTGAGTCATGTTGCCGGAGCTTTTGTTGCCACAGAGTACAATCGGACTTTTCAGCACCTTAATAGCCACGCCTTTTGCCAAAACGTCACAAAATTCGGCAGAGAGTAAGATCATTGTCTTAAGTCTTTTCTGACTAATTTTCAGTCGGATTCGTCAAAAGGGCACCATGCAGTACGTGAAAATTAAAATAAAAACAAATTTTTGATTCCACTTGGCGGCACTGTGTGTATAACAAAATAATAACATTAAGATGTCTTCAGGTCGGGACGTTTTATTTACAGGTGAAGGTTTGGATTTTTAGGAGCATGTGCAGGGGAGTTATTAAGCATTCATTTATTTGTATTAGGTTCATTTTGTCTTCTTATTATTGATATTTGACTGATTCATTAAAAGCAGACAATTATGTTTTAGGTTAATTTTTTACCTGACATGTTTCGGCGAGTCTTTCGCCTTCTTCAGAGTGTCGCATGATGGTGTCTTGAGCTGATGTTCCATGAGGGTGTGACTTACCTGTCAAAAAAATGAAAAAATCAGAGCAGTAAAAGAACAAGCACAACATGAACATTACAAATCAGCAATCACTGACCACTGCAAAAGGGAAAACCACATCATGGACCGGGAGAAGGGCAGGGTCATCCGCACAGAAGAGAACAAACAACAGCGCTGGATCAGAGAGGCCATTGAGATCTGCAAGCGAGGCATAAAAACCATGAACAGAGACAAGGGAGCCTTCATCCTCTCTACCACCTGGACCAGCATCTTGGCGGAGTGAACGGACAGCGGGGGGCGTGACTTGCCTTCATTCTTGTGACAGGTAAGTCACGCCCTCATGGAACATCAGCTGATAAAGACGGGTCACAAGACACCATCATGTGACACTCTGAAGAAGGCGAAAGACTTTCGTATTGTGACATGCTCAAGGCCTAAACACTCATCCGAGCAAATATAAGGTAGATTTTGTTAACCTGCCCGGAGAAAAACATCAACGAAAATAATTTGTATTTGTTTTAACCAGTTGGTGGCGCTACCACTGCGATCAAAAATAAGTTGGCAGCCGTCTTCAGGGCCTGAATATCCTCAAATGTGAAAGATTTCCAGAAGATGGATCATCTGAATCATTTTGCAGGAACTTTTGTTGCCACGGAGAATAATCAGACTCTGCGGCACCGTAATAGCCACGCCCTTTGAAGGAAAGTCATAAAAATAGGGATAGAGTAAGATCAATGTCTTGAGTCTTTTCTAGCCAATTTTCAGTCGGATTCGTTAAAAGGGCACCGTGCAGTACGTCAAAATGTAAACATTTATATTGATTGGCGCAAGGTGTATAACTGAATATAAACATATAGATGTCTTCAGGTACCGACTCTTTATGTACATGTGAAGTTTTGGATTTTTAGCAGCACGGGCAGGAGAGTTATTAAGCATTTTGTCCATTGCGGCGAAGGAAATCTTAAGTGAAAACTTTGAAGCCCCGCCCCCGTCATATAGTATTTCGGAAACAAAAAATTTTAGCCCCAGTGTTTGTCCCAGGTCTTAAGATGCTCCAGACAGAACTTTAAGGCAATCAGATGAAGCCTTTAGGATCAGGGTGCAAAAGAATGACCCCTGTAAACATGCAAAAAAGGGCAAAAGTCTGACTTTCAAAAATTCATAACTCACTTCCTGTTCATATTAGACGTTAAAAAATATCAAATTTTTCGCCATGCCCGATGAGACTGCCAAGTTTGGTGAGTTTTTGTGCATGTTTCGGGGGTCAAAAATGCGATCGAACAATCGGAAAAATAATAATAATAATAATTTCTACAAAAACAATAGGGACTTCGCAGCGGTCGCTGCTCAGGCCCTAATAATAATAATAATAATAATAATAATAATAATAAAAGTAATAATATTTTCTACAAAAACAATAGGGACCTCGCCGCGGTCGCTGCTCGGGCCCCAATAATAATTTCTACACAAAGTCCATTGTGGAGACCCGCCCCCTTTTAAGTAAATTCAAAATGGCCGACTTCCTGTAAAACCTAGCTCATTGCTCCAAGAGACTTTTTTGTAGGTCTTGGTCTTATACATACAGTGAACCCTCGCTACTTCGAGGTTCACCTTTCGCGGGTTCAGTGCTTCGCGGGTCTAAAAAATATTCGGGGGCATTGTAGTTTCGCCGAGCGGCACGACGGGGCGCTGGAGCGGTTAGACGGCCGGCGTGCGCCGAAGAAGAGCGTGGGCGAAGAGGAGAGTGGACGAAGAAGAGCACGTTCCCCCGGACACGATCGGTGGCGACGTTTCGCGCGGTTCGGACCGTACCAGAGCTCCGGCCGGCGTGCGTGGCAGTTAAGCCGTAGAGGAGCACCTTCCCCGGGCACGGGCGGTTCCAAGCGGCCCCTGAGTTTAACCGAATGGAAGCTCCGGAGGAGGAGGGCATGCTCGCGTCACAGTAAGCCGAAGAGGAGCACCTTCCCCGGGCACGGGCGGTTCCAAGCGGCCCCTAAGTTTAACCGAATGGAAGCTCCGGAGGAGGAGGGCATGCTCGCGTCACAGTAAGCCGAAGAGGAGCACCTTCCCCGGGCACGGGCGGTGCCAAGCGGCCCCTAAGTTTAACCGAATGGAAGCTCCGGGGGAGGAGGGCGGGCGTGTGTCACAGTTAAGCCGAATTGGAGCACCTCTTCTGCCGGGCACAAGCGGAGCGCGAGGCTGTCAGTTATGAATGAATAAATGAATAAATAAATAAAGAATGCCACCTTTCATTTCACAGGGCACACCGGACGGCGTACCAGCAGGTAAAAGTCGGAGTAATTAAATAAATACAAAAAGAATGGTTGGGGAATAAAAAAATAATAAGTTTTAATAATAATTTGTTTTTTTTGTTATAACATGAATTTCACTCTCTCTCTCTCTCTCTCCCCCCGTATATATATATATATATATATATATATATATATATATATATATATATATATATATATATATTTATATATTTATTATATATTTTTTTTAAGCATTTTTGAAGGTGCGCCGCTACTTTGCGGATTTTCAGTTTTCGCGGGTGGTCTCGGTCCCCATTAACCGCGATAACCGAGGGTTCACTGTACTCCATAAAATTTACAAAAAGCGAGGTGAAACACTCAACCAGGGCTGCTTTTTTGAACATTTCTCGAGGGCCATGGCGAGCCATTTCAAAAAAGCTGCACAACTAACGTATAAAATATTGATAAATTTGCTCGGCCTGATGTGTGTGTAAAGTTTCACGAGTTGTCGTTCATATTTAGAACCTCATAATCAGCTTTGTTTTATTGCCGAACAGTGCAATGCCACTCCCACAACTTTTCATGAAAAAGGACGAATTTCGTATTGTGACATCCTCATGGCCGAAACAGTCATCCGAGCATATATGAGGGCGACCTTGTTGAGTTGCACGGAGAAAAACATCCAAGAAAATAACTTGTATTAGCTTTTACCAGTTGGGGGCGCTACTACTACGATGAAAAATAAGTTGGTAGATGTCTTCAGGGCTGAAGTATCCTCAAATGTGTGCAACTTCGAGAAGATAGGATCATCTGAGTCATGTTGCTGGAGCTTTTGTTGCCACAGAGTACAATCGGACTTTTCAGCACCGTAATAGCCACGCCTTTTGCCAAAACGTCACAAAATTCGGCAGAGAGTAAGATCATTGTCTTGAGTCTTTTCTGACTAATTTTCAGTCGGATTCGTCGAAAGGGCACCGTGCAGTACGTGACAATTAAAATAAAAACAAATTTTTGATTCCACTTGGCGGCACTGTGTGTATAACAAAATAATAACATTAAGATGTCTTCAGGTCGGGACGTTTTATTTACAGGTGAAGGTTTGGATTTTTAGGAGCATGTGCAGGGGAGTTATTAAGCATTCATTTATTTGTATTAGGTTCATTTTGTCTTCTTATTATTGATATTTGACTGATTCATTAAAAGCAGACAATTATGTTTTAGGTTAATTTTTTACCTGACATGTTTCGGCGAGTCTTTCGCCTACTTCAGAGTGTCGCATGATGGTGTCTTGAGCTGATGTTCCATGAGGGTGTGACTTACCTGTCAAAAAAATGAAAAAAATCAGAGCAGTAAAAGAACAAGCACAACATGAACATTACAAATCAGCAATCACTGACCACTGCAAAAGGGAAAACCACATCATGGACCGGGAGAAGGGCAGGGTCATCCGCACAGAAGAGAACAAACAACAGCGCTGGATCAGAGAGGCCATTGAGATCTGCAAGCGAGGCATAAAAACCATGAACAGAGACAAGGGAGCCTTCATCCTCTCTACCACCTGGACCAGCATCTTGGCGGAGTGAACGGACAGCGGGGGGCGTGACTTGCCTTCATTCTTGTGACAGGTAAGTCACGCCCTCATGGAACATCAGCTGATAAAGGCGGGTCACAAGACACCATCATGTGACACTCTGAAGAAGGCGAAAGACTTTCGTATTGTGACATGCTCAAGGCCTAAACACTCATCCGAGCAAATATAAGGTAGATTTTGTTAACATGCCCGGAGAAAAACATCAACGAAAATAATTTATATTTGTTTTAACCAGTTGGTGGCGCTACCACTGCGATCAAAAATAAGTTGGCAGCCGTCTTCAGGGCCTGAATATCCTCAAATGTGAAAAATTTCGAGAAGATGGATCATCTGAATCATTTTGCAGGAACTTTTGTTGCCACGGAGAATAATCAGACTCTGCGGCACCGTAATAGCCACGCCCTTCGAAGGAAAGTCACAAAAATAGGGATAGAGTAAGATCAATGTCTTGAGTCTTTTCTAGCCAATTTTCAATCAGATTCGTTAAAAGGGCACCGTGCAGTACGTCAAAATGTAAAAAATGATATTGATTGGCGCAAGGTGTATAACTGAATATAAACATATAGATGTCTTCAGGTACAGACTCTTTATGTACATGTGAAGTTTTGGATTTTTAGCAGCATGTGCAGGAGAGTTATTAAGCATTTTGTCCATTGCGGCGAAGGAAATCTTAAGTGAAAACTTTGATGCCCCGCCCCCGTCATATAGTATTTCGGAAACAAAAATTTTTAGCCCCAGTGTTTGTGCCAGGTCTTCAGATGCTACAGACAGAATTTTAAGGCAATCAGATGAAGCCTTTAGGATCAGGGTGCAAAAGAATGACCCCTGTAAACATGCAAAAAAGGGCAAAAGTCGGACTTTCAAAAATTCATAACTCACTTCCTGTTCATATTAGACGTTAAAATATCAACTTTTTCGCCATGCCCGATGAGACTGCCAGGTTTGGTGAGTTTTTGTGCATGTTTCGGGGGTCAAAAATGCGATCGAACAATCGGAAAAATAATAATAATAATTTCTACAAAAACAATAGGGACTTCGCAGCGGTCGCTGCTCAGGCCCTAATAATAATAATAATAATAATAATAAAAGTAATAATATTTTCTACAAAAACAATAGGGACCTCGCCGCGGTCGCTGCTCGGGCCCCAATAATAATTTCTACACAAAGTCCATTGTGGTGACCCGCCCCCTTTTAAGTAAATTCAAAATGGCCGACTTCCTGTAAAACCTAGCTCATTGCTCCAAGAGACTTTTTTGTAGGTCTTGGTCTTATACATACAGTGAACCCTCGCTACTTCGCGGTTCACCTTTCGCAGGTTCAGTGCTTCGCGGGTCTAAAAAATATTCGGGGGCATTGTAGTTTCGCCGAGCGGCACGACGGGGCGCTGGAGCGGTTAGACGGCCGGCGTGCGCCGAAGAAGAGCGTGGGCGAAGAGGAGAGTGGACGAAGAAGAGCACGTTCCCCCGGACACGATCGGTGGCGACGTTTCGCGCGGTTCGGACCGTACCAGAGCTCCGGCCAGCGTGCGTGGCAGTTAAGCCGTAGAGGAGCACCTTCCCCGGGCACGGGCGGTGCCAAGCGGCCCCTAAGTTTAACCGAATGGAAGCTCCGGAGGAGGAGGGCATGCTCGCGTCACAGTAAGCCGAAGAGGAGCACCTTCCCCGGGCACGGGCGGTTCCAAGCGGCCCCTAAGTTTAACCGAATGGAAGCTCCGGAGGAGGAGGGCATGCTCGCGTCACAGTAAGCCGAAGAGGAGCACCTTCCCCGGGCACGGGCGGTTCCAAGCGGCCCCTAAGTTTAACCGAATGGAAGCTCCGGAGGAGGAGGGCATGCTCGCGTCACAGTAAGCCGAAGAGGAGCACCTTCCCCGGGCACGGGCGGTGCCAAGCGGCCCCTAAGTTTAACCGAATGGAAGCTCCGGGGGAGGAGGACGGGCGTGTGTCACAGTTAAGCCAAATTGGAGCACCTCTTCTGCCCGGGCACGAGCGGAGCGCGAGGCTGTCAGTTATGAATGAATAAATGAATAAATAAATAAAGAATGCCACCTTTCATTTCACAGGGCACACCGGACGGCGTACCAGCAGGTAAAAGTCGGAGTAATTAAATAAATACAAAAAGAATGGCTGGGGAATAAAAAAATAATACGTTTTAATAATAATTTGTTTTTTTTGTTATAACATGAATTTCACTCTCTCTCTCCCCGTATATATATATATATATATATATATATATATATATATTTATATATTTATTATATATATTGTATTTTTTTTTTAAGCATTTTTGAAGGTGCGCCGCTACTTCGCGGATTTTCAGTTTTCGCGGGTGGTCTCGGTCCCCATTAACCGCGATAACCGAGGGTTCACTGTACTCCATAAAATTTACAAAAAGCGAGGTGAAACACTCAACCAGAGCTGCTTTTTTTTAACATTTCTCGAGGGCCATGGCGAGCCATTTCAAAAAAGCTGCACAACTAACGTATAAAATATTGATAAATTTGCTCGGCCTGATGTGTGTGTAAAGTTTTACGAGTTGTCGTTCATATTTAGAACCTCATAATCAGCTTTGTTTTATTGCTGAACAGTGCAATGCCACTCCCACAACTTTTCACGAAAAATCACGAATTTCGTATTGTGACATCCTCATGGCCGAAACAGTCATCCGAGCATATATGAGGGCGACCTTGTTGAGTTGCACGGAGAAAAACATCCAAGAAAATAACTTGTATTAGCTTTTACCAGTTGGTGGCGCTACTACTACGATGTAAAATAAGTTGGTAGATGTCTTCAGGGCTGAAGTATCCTCAAATGTGTACAACTTCGAGAAGATAGGATCATCTGAGTCATGTTGCCGGAGCTTTTGTTGCCACAGAGTACAATCGGACTTTTCAGCACCTTAATAGCCACGCCTTTTGCCAAAACGTCACAAAATTCGGCAGAGAGTAAGATCATTGTCTTAAGTCTTTTCTGACTAATTTTCAGTCGGATTCGTCAAAAGGGCACCATGCAGTACGTGAAAATTAAAATAAAAACAAATTTTTGATTCCACTTGGCGGCACTGTGTGTATAACAAAATAATAACATTAAGATGTCTTCAGGTCGGGACGTTTTATTTACAGGTGAAGGTTTGGATTTTTAGGAGCATGTGCAGGGGAGTTATTAAGCATTCATTTATTTGTATTAGGTTCATTTTGTCTTCTTATTATTGATATTTGACTGATTCATTAAAAGCAGACAATTATGTTTTAGGTTAATTTTTTACCTGACATGTTTCGGCGAGTCTTTCGCCTTCTTCAGAGTGTCGCATGATGGTGTCTTGAGCTGATGTTCCATGAGGGTGTGACTTACCTGTCAAAAAAATGAAAAAATCAGAGCAGTAAAAGAACAAGCACAACATGAACATTACAAATCAGCAATCACTGACCACTGCAAAAGGGAAAACCACATCATGGACCGGGAGAAGGGCAGGGTCATCCGCACAGAAGAGAACAAACAACAGCGCTGGATCAGAGAGGCCATTGAGATCTGCAAGCGAGGCATAAAAACCATGAACAGAGACAAGGGAGCCTTCATCCTCTCTACCACCTGGACCAGCATCTTGGCGGAGTGAACGGACAGCGGGGGGCGTGACTTGCCTTCATTCTTGTGACAGGTAAGTCACGCCCTCATGGAACATCAGCTGATAAAGACGGGTCACAAGACACCATCATGTGACACTCTGAAGAAGGCGAAAGACTTTCGTATTGTGACATGCTCAAGGCCTAAACACTCATCCGAGCAAATATAAGGTAGATTTTGTTAACCTGCCCGGAGAAAAACATCAACGAAAATAATTTGTATTTGTTTTAACCAGTTGGTGGCGCTACCACTGCGATCAAAAATAAGTTGGCAGCCGTCTTCAGGGCCTGAATATCCTCAAATGTGAAAGATTTCCAGAAGATGGATCATCTGAATCATTTTGCAGGAACTTTTGTTGCCACGGAGAATAATCAGACTCTGCGGCACCGTAATAGCCACGCCCTTTGAAGGAAAGTCATAAAAATAGGGATAGAGTAAGATCAATGTCTTGAGTCTTTTCTAGCCAATTTTCAGTCGGATTCGTTAAAAGGGCACCGTGCAGTACGTCAAAATGTAAACATTTATATTGATTGGCGCAAGGTGTATAACTGAATATAAACATATAGATGTCTTCAGGTACCGACTCTTTATGTACATGTGAAGTTTTGGATTTTTAGCAGCACGGGCAGGAGAGTTATTAAGCATTTTGTCCATTGCGGCGAAGGAAATCTTAAGTGAAAACTTTGAAGCCCCGCCCCCGTCATATAGTATTTCGGAAACAAAAAATTTTAGCCCCAGTGTTTGTCCCAGGTCTTAAGATGCTCCAGACAGAACTTTAAGGCAATCAGATGAAGCCTTTAGGATCAGGGTGCAAAAGAATGACCCCTGTAAACATGCAAAAAAGGGCAAAAGTCGGACTTTCAAAAATTCATAACTCACTTCCTGTTCATATTAGACGTTAAAAAATATCAAATTTTTCGCCATGCCCGATGAGACTGCCAAGTTTGGTGAGTTTTTGTGCATGTTTCGGGGGTCAAAAATGCGATCGAACAATCGGAAAAATAATAATAATAATAATTTCTACAAAAACAATAGGGACTTCGCAGCGGTCGCTGCTCAGGCCCTAATAATAATAATAATAATAATAATAATAATAATAAAAGTAATAATATTTTCTACAAAAACAATAGGGACCTCGCCGCGGTCGCTGCTCGGGCCCCAATAATAATTTCTACACAAAGTCCATTGTGGAGACCCGCCCCCTTTTAAGTAAATTCAAAATGGCCGACTTCCTGTAAAACCTAGCTCATTGCTCCAAGAGACTTTTTTGTAGGTCTTGGTCTTATACATACAGTGAACCCTCGCTACTTCGAGGTTCACCTTTCGCGGGTTCAGTGCTTCGCGGGTCTAAAAAATATTCGGGGGCATTGTAGTTTCGCCGAGCGGCACGACGGGGCGCTGGAGCGGTTAGACGGCCGGCGTGCGCCGAAGAAGAGCGTGGGCGAAGAGGAGAGTGGACGAAGAAGAGCACGTTCCCCCGGACACGATCGGTGGCGACGTTTCGCGCGGTTCGGACCGTACCAGAGCTCCGGCCGGCGTGCGTGGCAGTTAAGCCGTAGAGGAGCACCTTCCCCGGGCACGGGCGGTTCCAAGCGGCCCCTGAGTTTAACCGAATGGAAGCTCCGGAGGAGGAGGGCATGCTCGCGTCACAGTAAGCCGAAGAGGAGCACCTTCCCCGGGCACGGGCGGTTCCAAGCGGCCCCTAAGTTTAACCGAATGGAAGCTCCGGAGGAGGAGGGCATGCTCGCGTCACAGTAAGCCGAAGAGGAGCACCTTCCCCGGGCACGGGCGGTGCCAAGCGGCCCCTAAGTTTAACCGAATGGAAGCTCCGGGGGAGGAGGGCGGGCGTGTGTCACAGTTAAGCCGAATTGGAGCACCTCTTCTGCCGGGCACAAGCGGAGCGCGAGGCTGTCAGTTATGAATGAATAAATGAATAAATAAATAAAGAATGCCACCTTTCATTTCACAGGGCACACCGGACGGCGTACCAGCAGGTAAAAGTCGGAGTAATTAAATAAATACAAAAAGAATGGTTGGGGAATAAAAAAATAATAAGTTTTAATAATAATTTGTTTTTTTTGTTATAACATGAATTTCACTCTCTCTCTCTCTCTCTCCCCCCGTATATATATATATATATATATATATATATATATATATATATATATATATATATATATTTATATATTTATTATATATTTTTTTTAAGCATTTTTGAAGGTGCGCCGCTACTTTGCGGATTTTCAGTTTTCGCGGGTGGTCTCGGTCCCCATTAACCGCGATAACCGAGGGTTCACTGTACTCCATAAAATTTACAAAAAGCGAGGTGAAACACTCAACCAGGGCTGCTTTTTTGAACATTTCTCGAGGGCCATGGCGAGCCATTTCAAAAAAGCTGCACAACTAACGTATAAAATATTGATAAATTTGCTCGGCCTGATGTGTGTGTAAAGTTTCACGAGTTGTCGTTCATATTTAGAACCTCATAATCAGCTTTGTTTTATTGCCGAACAGTGCAATGCCACTCCCACAACTTTTCATGAAAAAGGACGAA
Organism: Idiotropiscis lumnitzeri; assembly: GCF_059441095.1. NCBI lineage: Eukaryota > Metazoa > Chordata > Actinopteri > Syngnathiformes > Syngnathidae > Idiotropiscis > Idiotropiscis lumnitzeri. The sequence continues at coordinate 65,501 of NW_028283814.1, forward strand.
TTTCGTATTGTGACATCCTCATGGCCGAAACAGTCATCCGAGCATATATGAGGGCGACCTTGTTGAGTTGCACGGAGAAAAACATCCAAGAAAATAACTTGTATTAGCTTTTACCAGTTGGGGGCGCTACTACTACGATGAAAAATAAGTTGGTAGATGTCTTCAGGGCTGAAGTATCCTCAAATGTGTGCAACTTCGAGAAGATAGGATCATCTGAGTCATGTTGCTGGAGCTTTTGTTGCCACAGAGTACAATCGGACTTTTCAGCACCGTAATAGCCACGCCTTTTGCCAAAACGTCACAAAATTCGGCAGAGAGTAAGATCATTGTCTTGAGTCTTTTCTGACTAATTTTCAGTCGGATTCGTCGAAAGGGCACCGTGCAGTACGTGACAATTAAAATAAAAACAAATTTTTGATTCCACTTGGCGGCACTGTGTGTATAACAAAATAATAACATTAAGATGTCTTCAGGTCGGGACGTTTTATTTACAGGTGAAGGTTTGGATTTTTAGGAGCATGTGCAGGGGAGTTATTAAGCATTCATTTATTTGTATTAGGTTCATTTTGTCTTCTTATTATTGATATTTGACTGATTCATTAAAAGCAGACAATTATGTTTTAGGTTAATTTTTTACCTGACATGTTTCGGCGAGTCTTTCGCCTACTTCAGAGTGTCGCATGATGGTGTCTTGAGCTGATGTTCCATGAGGGTGTGACTTACCTGTCAAAAAAATGAAAAAAATCAGAGCAGTAAAAGAACAAGCACAACATGAACATTACAAATCAGCAATCACTGACCACTGCAAAAGGGAAAACCACATCATGGACCGGGAGAAGGGCAGGGTCATCCGCACAGAAGAGAACAAACAACAGCGCTGGATCAGAGAGGCCATTGAGATCTGCAAGCGAGGCATAAAAACCATGAACAGAGACAAGGGAGCCTTCATCCTCTCTACCACCTGGACCAGCATCTTGGCGGAGTGAACGGACAGCGGGGGGCGTGACTTGCCTTCATTCTTGTGACAGGTAAGTCACGCCCTCATGGAACATCAGCTGATAAAGGCGGGTCACAAGACACCATCATGTGACACTCTGAAGAAGGCGAAAGACTTTCGTATTGTGACATGCTCAAGGCCTAAACACTCATCCGAGCAAATATAAGGTAGATTTTGTTAACATGCCCGGAGAAAAACATCAACGAAAATAATTTATATTTGTTTTAACCAGTTGGTGGCGCTACCACTGCGATCAAAAATAAGTTGGCAGCCGTCTTCAGGGCCTGAATATCCTCAAATGTGAAAAATTTCGAGAAGATGGATCATCTGAATCATTTTGCAGGAACTTTTGTTGCCACGGAGAATAATCAGACTCTGCGGCACCGTAATAGCCACGCCCTTCGAAGGAAAGTCACAAAAATAGGGATAGAGTAAGATCAATGTCTTGAGTCTTTTCTAGCCAATTTTCAATCAGATTCGTTAAAAGGGCACCGTGCAGTACGTCAAAATGTAAAAAATGATATTGATTGGCGCAAGGTGTATAACTGAATATAAACATATAGATGTCTTCAGGTACAGACTCTTTATGTACATGTGAAGTTTTGGATTTTTAGCAGCATGTGCAGGAGAGTTATTAAGCATTTTGTCCATTGCGGCGAAGGAAATCTTAAGTGAAAACTTTGATGCCCCGCCCCCGTCATATAGTATTTCGGAAACAAAAATTTTTAGCCCCAGTGTTTGTGCCAGGTCTTCAGATGCTACAGACAGAATTTTAAGGCAATCAGATGAAGCCTTTAGGATCAGGGTGCAAAAGAATGACCCCTGTAAACATGCAAAAAAGGGCAAAAGTCGGACTTTCAAAAATTCATAACTCACTTCCTGTTCATATTAGACGTTAAAATATCAAATTTTTCGCCATGCCCGATGAGACTGCCAGGTTTGGTGAGTTTTTGTGCATGTTTCGGGGGTCAAAAATGCGATCGAACAATCGGAAAAATAATAATAATAATTTCTACAAAAACAATAGGGACTTCGCAGCGGTCGCTGCTCAGGCCCTAATAATAATAATAATAATAATAATAAAAGTAATAATATTTTCTACAAAAACAATAGGGACCTCGCCGCGGTCGCTGCTCGGGCCCCAATAATAATTTCTACACAAAGTCCATTGTGGTGACCCGCCCCCTTTTAAGTAAATTCAAAATGGCCGACTTCCTGTAAAACCTAGCTCATTGCTCCAAGAGACTTTTTTGTAGGTCTTGGTCTTATACATACAGTGAACCCTCGCTACTTCGCGGTTCACCTTTCGCAGGTTCAGTGCTTCGCGGGTCTAAAAAATATTCGGGGGCATTGTAGTTTCGCCGAGCGGCACGACGGGGCGCTGGAGCGGTTAGACGGCCGGCGTGCGCCGAAGAAGAGCGTGGGCGAAGAGGAGAGTGGACGAAGAAGAGCACGTTCCCCCGGACACGATCGGTGGCGACGTTTCGCGCGGTTCGGACCGTACCAGAGCTCCGGCCAGCGTGCGTGGCAGTTAAGCCGTAGAGGAGCACCTTCCCCGGGCACGGGCGGTGCCAAGCGGCCCCTAAGTTTAACCGAATGGAAGCTCCGGAGGAGGAGGGCATGCTCGCGTCACAGTAAGCCGAAGAGGAGCACCTTCCCCGGGCACGGGCGGTTCCAAGCGGCCCCTAAGTTTAACCGAATGGAAGCTCCGGACGGAGGAGGACGGGCGTGTGTCACAGTTAAGCCAAATTGGAGCACCTCTTCTGCCCGGGCACGAGCGGAGCGCGAGGCTGTCAGTTATGAATGAATAAATGAATAAATAAATAAAGAATGCCACCTTTCATTTCACAGGGCACACCGGACGGCGTACCAGCAGGTAAAAGTCGGAGTAATTAAATAAATACAAAAAGAATGGCTGGGGAATAAAAAAATAATACGTTTTAATAATAATTTGGTTTTTTTGTTATAACATGAATTTCACTCTCTCTCTCCCCGTATATATATATATATATATATATATATATATATATATATATTTATTATATATATTGTATATTTTTTTTAAGCATTTTTGAAGGTGCGCCGCTACTTCGCGGATTTTCAGTTTTCGCGGATGGTCTCGGTCCCCATTAACGGCGATAACCGAGGGTTCACTGTACTCCATAAAATTTACAAAAAGCGAGGTGAAACACTCAACCAGAGCTGCTTTTTTTTAACATTTCTCGAGGGCCATGGCGAGCCATTTCAAAAAAGCTGCACAACTAACGTATAAAATATTGATAAATTTGCTCGGCCTGATGTGTGTGTAAAGTTTTACGAGTTGACGTTCATATTTAGAACCTCATAATCAGCTTTGTTTTATTGCCGAACAGTGCAATGCCACTCCCACAACTTTTCACGAAAAATCACGAATTTCGTATTGTGACATCCTCATGGCCGAAACAGTCATCCGAGCATATATGAGGGCGACCTTGTTGAGTTGCACGGAGAAAAACATCCAAGAAAATAACTTGTATTAGCTTTTACCAGTTGGTGGCGCTACTACTACGATGTAAAATAAGTTGGTAGATGTCTTCAGGGCTGAAGTATCCTCAAATGTGTACAACTTCGAGAAGATAGGATCATCTGAGTCATGTTGCCGGAGCTTTTGTTGCCACAGAGTACAATCGGACTTTTCAGCACCTTAATAGCCACGCCTTTTGCCAAAACGTCACAAAATTCGGCAGAGAGTAAGATCATTGTCTTGAGTCTTTTCTGACTAATTTTCAGTCGGATTCGTCAAAAGGGCACCGTGCAGTACGTGAAAATTAAAATAAAAACAAATTTTTGATTCCACTTGGCGGCACTGTGTGTATAACAAAATAATAACATTAAGATGTCTTCAGGCCGGGACGTTTTATTTACAGGTGAAGGTTTGGATTTTTAGGAGCATGTGCAGGGGAGTTATTAAGCATTCATTTATTTGTATTAGGTTCATTTTGTCTTCTTATTATTGATATTTGACTGATTCATTAAAAGCAGACAATTATGTTTTAGGTTAATTTTTTACCTGACATGTTTCGGCGAGTCTTTCGCCTTCTTCAGAGTGTCGCATGATGGTGTCTTGAGCTGATGTTCCATGAGGGTGTGACTTACCTGTCAAAAAAATGAAAAAATCAGAGCAGTAAAAGAACAAGCACAACATGAACATTACAAATCAGCAATCACTGACCACTGCAAAAGGGAAAACCACATCATGGACCGGGAGAAGGGCAGGGTCATCCGCACAGAAGAGAACAAACAACAGCGCTGGATCAGAGAGGCCATTGAGATCTGCAAGCGAGGCATAAAAACCATGAACAGAGACAAGGGAGCCTTCATCCTCTCTACCACCTGGACCAGCATCTTGGCGGAGTGAACGGACAGCGGGGGGCGTGACTTGCCTTCATTCTTGTGACAGGTAAGTCACGCCCTCATGGAACATCAGCTGATAAAGACGGGTCACAAGACACCATCATGTGACACTCTGAAGAAGGCGAAAGACTTTCGTATTGTGACATGCTCAAGGCCTAAACACTCATCCGAGCAAATATAAGGTAGATTTTGTTAACCTGCCCGGAGAAAAACATCAACGAAAATAATTTGTATTTGTTTTAACCAGTTGGTGGCGCTACCACTGCGATCAAAAATAAGTTGGCAGCCGTCTTCAGGGCCTGAATATCCTCAAATGTGAAAGATTTCCAGAAGATGGATCATCTGAATCATTTTGCAGGAACTTTTGTTGCCACGGAGAATAATCAGACTCTGCGGCACCGTAATAGCCACGCCCTTTGAAGGAAAGTCATAAAAATAGGGATAGAGTAAGATCAATGTCTTGAGTCTTTTCTAGCCAATTTTCAGTCGGATTCGTTAAAAGGGCACCGTGCAGTACGTCAAAATGTAAACATTTATATTGATTGGCGCAAGGTGTATAACTGAATATAAACATATAGATGTCTTCAGGTACCGACTCTTTATGTACATGTGAAGTTTTGGATTTTTAGCAGCACGGGCAGGAGAGTTATTAAGCATTTTGTCCATTGCGGCGAAGGAAATCTTAAGTGAAAACTTTGAAGCCCCGCCCCCGTCATATAGTATTTCGGAAACAAAAAATTTTAGCCCCAGTGTTTGTCCCAGGTCTTAAGATGCTCCAGACAGAACTTTAAGGCAATCAGATGAAGCCTTTAGGATCAGGGTGCAAAAGAATGACCCCTGTAAACATGCAAAAAAGGGCAAAAGCCGGACTTTCAAAAATTCATAACTCACTTCCTGTTCATATTAGACGTTAAAAAATATCAAATTTTTCGCCATGCCCGATGAGACTGCCAAGTTTGGTGAGTTTTTGTGCATGTTTCGGGGGTCAAAAATGCGATCGAACAATCGGAAAAATAATAATAATAATAATTTCTACAAAAACAATAGGGACTTCGCAGCGGTCGCTGCTCAGGCCCTAATAATAATAATAATAATAATAATAATAATAATAAAAGTAATAATATTTTCTACAAAAACAATAGGGACCTCGCCGCGGTCGCTGCTCGGGCCCCAATAATATTTTCTACACAAAGTCCATTGTGGAGACCCGCCCCCTTTTAAGTAAATTCAAAATGGCCGACTTCCTGTAAAACCTAGCTCATTGCTCCAAGAGACTTTTTTGTAGGTCTTGGTCTTATACATACAGTGAACCCTCGCTACTTCGAGGTTCACCTTTCGCGGGTTCAGTGCTTCGCGGGTCTAAAAAATATTCGGGGGCATTGTAGTTTCGCCGAGCGGCACGACGGGGCGCTGGAGCGGTTAGACGGCCGGCGTGCGCCGAAGAAGAGCGTGGGCGAAGAGGAGAGTGGACGAAGAAGAGCACGTTCCCCCGGACACGATCGGTGGCGACGTTTCGCGCGGTTCGGACCGTACCAGAGCTCCGGCCGGCGTGCGTGGCAGTTAAGCCGTAGAGGAGCACCTTCCCCGGGCACGGGCGGTTCCAAGCGGCCCCTGAGTTTAACCGAATGGAAGCTCCGGAGGAGGAGGGCATGCTCGCGTCACAGTAAGCCGAAGAGGAGCACCTTCCCCGGGCACGGGCGGTTCCAAGCGGCCCCTAAGTTTAACCGAATGGAAGCTCCGGAGGAGGAGGGCATGCTCGCGTCACAGTAAGCCGAAGAGGAGCACCTTCCCCGGGCACGGGCGGTGCCAAGCGGCCCCTAAGTTTAACCGAATGGAAGCTCCGGGGGAGGAGGGCGGGCGTGTGTCACAGTTAAGCCGAATTGGAGCACCTCTTCTGCCGGGCACAAGCGGAGCGCGAGGCTGTCAGTTATGAATGAATAAATGAATAAATAAATAAAGAATGCCACCTTTCATTTCACAGGGCACACCGGACGGCGTACCAGCAGGTAAAAGTCGGAGTAATTAAATAAATACAAAAAGAATGGTTGGGGAATAAAAAAATAATAAGTTTTAATAATAATTTGTTTTTTTTGTTATAACATGAATTTCACTCTCTCTCTCTCTCTCTCCCCCCGTATATATATATATATATATATATATATATATATATATATATATATATATATATTTATATATTTATTATATATTTTTTTTAAGCATTTTTGAAGGTGCGCCGCTACTTCGCGGATTTTCAGTTTTCGCGGGTGGTCTCGGTCCCCATTAACCGCGATAACCGAGGGTTCACTGTACTCCATAAAATTTACAAAAAGCGAGGTGAAACACTCAACCAGGGCTGCTTTTTTGAACATTTCTCGAGGGCCATGGCGAGCCATTTCAAAAAAGCTGCACAACTAACGTATAAAATATTGATAAATTTGCTCGGCCTGATGTGTGTGTAAAGTTTCACGAGTTGTCGTTCATATTTAGAACCTCATAATCAGCTTTGTTTTATTGCCGAACAGTGCAATGCCACTCCCACAACTTTTCATGAAAAAGGACGAATTTCGTATTGTGACATCCTCATGGCCGAAACAGTCATCCGAGCATATATGAGGGCGACCTTGTTGAGTTGCACGGAGAAAAACATCCAAGAAAATAACTTGTATTAGCTTTTACCAGTTGGGGGCGCTACTACTACGATGAAAAATAAGTTGGTAGATGTCTTCAGGGCTGAAGTATCCTCAAATGTGTGCAACTTCGAGAAGATAGGATCATCTGAGTCATGTTGCTGGAGCTTTTGTTGCCACAGAGTACAATCGGACTTTTCAGCACCGTAATAGCCACGCCTTTTGCCAAAACGTCACAAAATTCGGCAGAGAGTAAGATCATTGTCTTGAGTCTTTTCTGACTAATTTTCAGTCGGATTCGTCGAAAGGGCATCGTGCAGTACGTGACAATTAAAATAAAAACAAATTTTTGATTCCACTTGGCGGCACTGTGTGTATAACAAAATAATAACATTAAGATGTCTTCAGGTCGGGACGTTTTATGTACAGGTGAAGGTTTGGATTTTTAGGAGCATGTGCAGGGGAGTTATTAAGCATTCATTTATTTGTATTAGGTTCATTTTGTCTTCTTATTATTGATATTTGACTGATTCATTAAAAGCAGACAATTATGTTTTAGGTTAATTTTTTACCTGACATGTTTCGGCGAGTCTTTCGCCTACTTCAGAGTGTCGCATGATGGTGTCTTGAGCTGATGTTCCATGAGGGTGTGACTTACCTGTCAAAAAAATGAAAAAAATCAGAGCAGTAAAAGAACAAGCACAACATGAACATTACAAATCAGCAATCACTGACCACTGCAAAAGGGAAAACCACATCATGGACCGGGAGAAGGGCAGGGTCATCCACACAGAAGAGAACAAACAACAGCGCTGGATCAGAGAGGCCATTGAGATCTGCAAGCGAGGCATAAAAACCATGAACAGAGACAAGGGAGCCTTCATCCTCTCTACCACCTGGACCAGCATCTTGGCGGAGTGAACGGACAGCGGGGGGCGTGACTTGCCTTCATTCTTGTGACAGGTAAGTCACGCCCTCATGGAACATCAGCTGATAAAGGCGGGTCACAAGACACCATCATGTGACACTCTGAAGAAGGCGAAAGACTTTCGTATTGTGACATGCTCAAGGCCTAAACACTCATCCGAGCAAATATAAGGTAGATTTTGTTAACATGCCCGGAGAAAAACATCAACGAAAATAATTTATATTTGTTTTAACCAGTTGGTGGCGCTACCACTGCGATCAAAAATAAGTTGGCAGCCGTCTTCAGGGCCTGAATATCCTCAAATGTGAAAAATTTCGAGAAGATGGATCATCTGAATCATTTTGCAGGAACTTTTGTTGCCACGGAGAATAATCAGACTCTGCGGCACCGTAATAGCCACGCCCTTCGAAGGAAAGTCACAAAAATAGGGATAGAGTAAGATCAATGTCTTGAGTCTTTTCTAGCCAATTTTCAATCAGATTCGTTAAAAGGGCACCGTGCAGTACGTCAAAATGTAAAAAATGATATTGATTGGCGCAAGGTGTATAACTGAATATAAACATATAGATGTCTTCAGGTACAGACTCTTTATGTACATGTGAAGTTTTGGATTTTTAGCAGCATGTGCAGGAGAGTTATTAAGCATTTTGTCCATTGCGGCGAAGGAAATCTTAAGTGAAAACTTTGATGCCCCGCCCCCGTCATATAGTATTTCGGAAACAAAAAATTTTAGCCCCAGTGTTTGTCCCAGGTCTTCAGATGCTACAGACAGAATTTTAAGGCAATCAGATGAAGCCTTTAGGATCAGGGTGCAAAAGAATGACCCCTGTAAACATGCAAAAAAGGGCAAAAGTCGGACTTTCAAAAATTCAGAACTCACTTCCTGTTCATATTAGACGTTAAAATATCAAATTTTTCGCCATGCCCGATGAGACTGCCAGGTTTGGTGAGTTTTTGTGCATGTTTCGGGGGTCAAAAATGCGATCGAACAATCGGAAAAATAATAATAATAATTTCTACAAAAACAATAGGGACTTCGCAGCGGTCGCTGCTCAGGCCCTAATAATAATAATAATAATAATAATAAAAGTAATAATATTTTCTACAAAAACAATAGGGACCTCGCCGCGGTCGCTGCTCGGGCCCCAATAATAATTTCTACACAAAGTCCATTGTGGTGACCCGCCCCCTTTTAAGTAAATTCAAAATGGCCGACTTCCTGTAAAACCTAGCTCATTGCTCCAAGAGACTTTTTTGTAGGTCTTGGTCTTATACATACAGTGAACCCTCGCTACTTCGCGGTTCACCTTTCGCAGGTTCAGTGCTTCGCGGGTCTAAAAAATATTCGGGGGCATTGTAGTTTCGCCGAGCGGCACGACGGGGCGCTGGAGCGGTTAGACGGCCGGCGTGCGCCGAAGAAGAGCGTGGGCGAAGAGGAGAGTGGACGAAGAAGAGCACGTTCCCCCGGACACGATCGGTGGCGACGTTTCGCGCGGTTCGGACCGTACCAGAGCTCCGGCCAGCGTGCGTGGCAGTTAAGCCATAGAGGAGCACCTTCCCCGGGCACGGGCGGTGCCAAGCGGCCCCTAAGTTTAACCGAATGGAAGCTCCGGAGGAGGAGGGCATGCTCGCGTCACAGTAAGCCGAAGAGGAGCACCTTCCCCGGGCACGGGCGGTTCCAAGCGGCCCCTAAGTTTAACCGAATGGAAGCTCCGGAGGAGGAGGGCATGCTCGCGTCACAGTAAGCCGAAGAGGAGCACCTTCCCCGGGCACGGGCGGTGCCAAGCGGCCCCTAAGTTTAACCGAATGGAAGCTCCGGACGGAGGAGGACGGGCGTGTGTCACAGTTAAGCCAAATTGGAGCACCTCTTCTGCCCGGGCACGAGCGGAGCGCGAGGCTGTCAGTTATGAATGAATAAATGAATAAATAAATAAAGAATGCCACCTTTCATTTCACAGGGCACACCGGACGGCGTACCAGCAGGTAAAAGTCGGAGTAATTAAATAAATACAAAAAGAATGGCTGGGGAATAAAAAAATAATACGTTTTAATAATAATTTGGTTTTTTTGTTATAACATGAATTTCACTCTCTCTCTCCCCGTATATATATATATATATATATATATATATATATATATATATATATATATATATTTATTATATATATTGTATATTTTTTTTAAGCATTTTTGAAGGTGCGCCGCTACTTCGCGGATTTTCAGTTTTCGCGGGTGGTCTCGGTCCCCATTAACCGCGATAACCGAGGGTTCACTGTACTCCATAAAATTTACAAAAAGCGAGGTGAAACACTCAACCAGAGCTGCTTTTTTTTAACATTTCTCGAGGGCCATGGCGAGCCATTTCAAAAAAGCTGCACAACTAACGTATAAAATATTGATAAATTTGCTCGGCCTGATGTGTGTGTAAAGTTTTACGAGTTGTCGTTCATATTTAGAACCTCATAATCAGCTTTGTTTTATTGCCGAACAGTGCAATGCCACTCCCACAACTTTTCACGAAAAATCACGAATTTCGTATTGTGACATCCTCATGGCCGAAACAGTCATCCGAGCAAATATGAGGGCGACCTTGTTGAGTTGCACGGAGAAAAACATCCAAGAAAATAACTTGTATTAGCTTTTACCAGTTGGTGGCGCTACTACTACGATATAAAATAAGTTGGTAGATGTCTTCAGGGCTGAAGTATCCTCAAATGTGTACAACTTCGAGAAGATAGGATGATCTGAGTCATGTTGCCGGAGCTTTTGTTGCCACAGAGTACAATCGGACTTTTCAGCACCTTAATAGCCACGCCTTTTGCCAAAACGTCACAAAATTCGGCAGAGAGTAAGATCATTGTCTTGAGTCTTTTCTGACTAATTTTCAGTCGGATTCGTCAAAAGGGCACCGTGCAGTACGTGAAAATTAAAATAAAAACACATTTTTGATTCCACTTGGCGGCACTGTGTGTATAACAAAATAATAACATTAAGATGTCTTCAGGTCGGGACGTTTTATTTACAGGTGAAGGTTTGGATTTTTAGGAGCATGTGCAGGGGAGTTATTAAGCATTCATTTATTTGTATTAGGTTCATTTTGTCTTCTTATTATTGATATTTGACTGATTCATTAAAAGCAGACAATTATGTTTTAGGTTAATTTTTTACCTGACATGTTTCGGCGAGTCTTTCGCCTTCTTCAGAGTGTCGCATGATGGTGTCTTGAGACCCGTCTTTATCAGCTGATGTTCCATGAGGGTGTGACTTACCTGTCAAAAAAATGAAAAATCAGAGCAGTAAAAGAACAAGCACAACATGAACATTACAAATCAGCAATCACTGACCACTGCAAAAGGGAAAACCACATCATGGACCGGGAGAAGGGCAGGGTCATCCGCACAGAAGAGAACAAACAACAGCGCTGGATCAGAGAGGCCATTGAGATCTGCAAGCGAGGCATAAAAACCATGAACAGAGACAAGGGAGCCTTCATCCTCTCTACCACCTGGACCAGCATCTTGGCGGAGTGAACGGACAGCGGGGGGCGTGACTTGCCTTCATTCTTGTGACAGGTAAGTCACGCCCTCATGGAACATCAGCTGATAAAGGCGGGTCACAAGACACCATCATGTGACACTCTGAAGAAGGCGAAAGACTTTCGTATTGTGACATGCTCAAGGCCTAAACACTCATCCGAGCAAATATAAGGTAGATTTTGTTAACATGCCCGGAGAAAAACATCAACGAAAATAATTTATATTTGTTTTAACCAGTTGGTGGCGCTACCACTGCGATCAAAAATAAGTTGGCAGCCGTCTTCAGGGCCTGAATATCCTCAAATGTGAAAAATTTCGAGAAGATGGATCATCTGAATCATTTTGCAGGAACTTTTGTTGCCACGGAGAATAATCAGACTCTGCGGCACCGTAATAGCCACGCCCTTCGAAGGAAAGTCACAAAAATAGGGATAGAGTAAGATCAATGTCTTGAGTCTTTTCTAGCCAATTTTCAATCAGATTCGTTACAAGGGCACCGTGCAGTACGTCAAAATGTAAAAAATGATATTGATTGGCGCAAGGTGTATAACTGAATATAAACATATAGATGTCTTCAGGTACAGACTCTTTATGTACATGTGAAGTTTGGGATTTTTAGCAGCATGTGCAGGAGAGTTATTAAGCATTTTGTCCATTGCGGCGAAGGAAATCTTAAGTGAAAACTTTGATGCCCCGCCCCCGTCATATAGTATTTCGGAAACAAAAAATTTTAGCCCCAGTGTTTGTCCCAGGTCTTCAGATGCTACAGACAGAATTTTAAGGCAATCAGATGAAGCCTTTAGGATCAGGGTGCAAAAGAATGACCCCTGTAAACATGCAAAAAAGGGCAAAAGTCGGACTTTCAAAAATTCATAACTCACTTCCTGTTCATATTAGACGTTAAAATATCAAATTTTTCGCCATGCCCGATGAGACTGCCAGGTTTGGTGAGTTTTTGTGCATGTTTCGGGGGTCAAAAATGCGATCGAACAATCGGAAAAATAATAATAATAATTTCTACAAAAACAATAGGGACTTCGCAGCGGTCGCTGCTCAGGCCCTAATAATAATAATAATAATAATAATAAAAGTAATAATATTTTCTACAAAAACAATAGGGACCTCGCCGCGGTCGCTGCTCGGGCCCCAATAATAATTTCTACACAAAGTCCATTGTGGTGACCCGCCCCCTTTTAAGTAAATTCAAAATGGCCGACTTCCTGTAAAACCTAGCTCATTGCTCCAAGAGACTTTTTTGTAGGTCTTGGTCTTATACATACAGTGAACCCTCGCTACTTCGCGGTTCACCTTTCGCAGGTTCAGTGCTTCGCGGGTCTAAAAAATATTCGGGGGCATTGTAGTTTCGCCGAGCGGCACGACGGGGCGCTGGAGCGTGCGCCGAAGAAGAGCGTGGGCGAAGAGGAGAGTGGACGAAGAAGAGCACGTTCCCCCGGACACGAGCTGTGGCGACGTTTCGCGCGGTTCGGACCGTACCAGAGCTCCGGCCAGCGTGCGTGGCAGTTAAGCCGTAGAGGAGCACCTTTCCCGGGCACGGGCGGTGCCAAGCGGCCCCTAAGTTTAACCGAATGGAAGCTCCGGAGGAGGAGGGCATGCTCGCGTCACAGTAAGCCGAAGAGGAGCACCTTCCCCGGGCACGGGCGGTTCCAAGCGGCCCCTAAGTTTAACCGAATGGAAGCTCCGGAGGAGGAGGGCATGCTCGCGTCACAGTAAGCCGAAGAGGAGCACCTTCCCCGGGCACGGGCGGTGCCAAGCGGCCCCTAAGTTTAACCGAATGGAAGCTCCGGACGGAGGAGGACGGGCGTGTGTCACAGTTAAGCCAAATTGGAGCACCTCTTCTGCCCGGGCACGAGCGGAGCGCGAGGCTGTCAGTTATGAATGAATAAATGAATAAATAAATAAATAATGCCACCTTTCATTTCACAGGGCACACCGGACGGCGTACCAGCAGGTAAAAGTCGGAGTAATTAAATAAATACAAAAAGAATGGCTGGGGAATAAAAAAATAATACGTTTTAATAATAATTTGGTTTTTTTGTTATAACATGAATTTCACTCTCTCTCTCCCCGTATATATATATATATATATATATATATATATATATATATATATATATTATATATATTGTATATTTTTTTTAAGCATTTTTGAAGGTGCGCCGCTACTTCGCGGATTTTCAGTTTTCGCGGGTGGTCTCGGTCCCCATTAACCGCGATAACCGAGGGTTCACTGTACTCCATAAAATTTACAAAAAGCGAGGTGAAACACTCAACCAGAGCTGCTTTTTTTTAACATTTCTCGAGGGCCATGGCGAGCCATTTCAAAAAAGCTGCACAACTAACGTATAAAATATTGATAAATTTGCTCGGCCTGATGTGTGTGTAAAGTTTTACGAGTTGTCGTTCATATTTAGAACCTCATAATCAGCTTTGTTTTATTGCCGAACAGTGCAATGCCACTCCCACAACTTTTCACGAAAAATCACGAATTTCGTATTGTGACATCCTCATGGCCGAAACAGTCATCCGAGCATATATGAGGGCGACCTTGTTGAGTTGCACGGAGAAAAACATCCAAGAAAATAACTTGTATTAGCTTTTACCAGTTGGTGGCGCTACTACTACGATATAAAATAAGTTGGTAGATGTCTTCATAGCTGAAGTATCCTCAAATGTGTACAACTTCGAGAAGATAGGATGATCTGAGTCATGTTGCCGGAGCTTTTGTTGCCACAGAGTACAATCGGACTTTTCAGCACCTTAATAGCCACGCCTTTTGCCAAAACGTCACAAAATTCGGCAGAGAGTAAGATCATTGTCTTGAGTCTTTTCTGACTAATTTTCAGTCGGATTCGTCAAAAGGGCACCGTGCAGTACGTGAAAATTAAAATAAAAACAAATTTTTGATTCCACTTGGCGGCACTGTGTGTATAACAAAATAATAACATTAAGATGTCTTCAGGTCGGGACGTTTTATTTACAGGTGAAGGTTTGGATTTTAGGAGCATGTGCAGGGGAGTTATTAAGCATTCATTTATTTGTATTAGGTTCATTTTGTCTTCTTATTATTGATATTTGACTGATTCATTAAAAGCAGACAATTATGTTTTAGGTTAATTTTTTACCTGACATGTTTCGGCGAGTCTTTCGCCTTCTTCAGAGTGTCGCATGATGGTGTCTTGAGACCCGTCTTTATCAGCTGATGTTCCATGAGGGTGTGACTTACCTGTCAAAAAAATGAAAAATCAGAGCAGTAAAAGAACAAGCACAACATGAACATTACAAATCAGCAATCACTGACCACTGCAAAAGGGAAAACCACATCATGGACCGGGAGAAGGGCAGGGTCATCCGCACCGAAGAGAACAAACAACAGCGCTGGATCAGAGAGGCCATTGAGATCTGCAAGCGAGGCATAAAAACCATGAACAGAGACAAGGGAGCCTTCATCCTCTCTACCACCTGGAGCAGCATTTTGGCGGAGTGAACGGACAGCGGGGGGCGTGACTTGCCTTCATTCTTGTGACAGGTAAGTCACGCCCTCATGGAACATCAGCTGATAAAGACGGGCCACAAGACACCATCATGTGACACTCTGAAGAAGGCGAAAGACTTTCGTATTGTGACATCCTCAAGGCCTAAACACTCATCCGAGCAAATGTAAGGTAGATTTTGTTAACCTGCCCGGAGAAAAAAATCAACGAAAATGATTTGTATTTGTTTTAACCAGTTGGTGGCGCTACCACTGCGATCAAAAATAAGTTGGCAGCCGTCTTCAGGGCCTGAATATCCTCAAATGTGAAAAATTTCGAGAAGATGGATCATCTGAATCATTTTGCAGGAACTTTTGTTGCCACGGAGAATAATCAGACTCTGCGGCACCGTAATAGCCACGCCCTTCGAAGGAAAGTCACAAAAATAGGGATAGAGTAAGATCAATGTCTTGAGTCTTTTCTAGCCAATTTTCAATCAGATTCGTTAAAAGGGCACCGTGCAGTACGTCAAAATGTAAAAAATGATATTGATTGGCGCAAGGTGTATAACTGAATATAAACATATAGATGTCTTCAGGTACAGACTCTTTATGTACATGTGAAGTTTTGGATTTTTAGCAGCATGTGCAGGAGAGTTATTAAGCATTTTGTCCATTGCGGCGAAGGAAATCTTAAGTGAAAACTTTGATGCCCCGCCCCCGTCATATAGTATTTCGGAAACAAAAAATTTTAGCCCCAGTGTTTGTGCCAGGTCTTCAGATGCTACAGACAGAATTTTAAGGCAATCAGATGAAGCCTTTAGGATCAGGGTGCAAAAGAATGACCACTGTAAACATGCAAAAAAGGGCAAAAGTCGGACTTTCAAAAATTCATAACTCACTTCCTGTTCATATTAGACGTTAAAATATCAAATTTTTCGCCATGCCCGATGAGACTGCCAAGTTTGGTGAGTTTTTGTGCATGTTTCGGGGGTCAAAAATGCGATCGAACAATCGGAAAAATAATAATAATAATAATTTCTACAAAAACAATAGGGACTTCGCAGCGGTCGCTGCTCAGACCCTAATAATAATAATAATAATAATAATAAAAGTAATAATATCTTCTACAAAAACAATAGGGACCTCGCCGCGGTCGCTGCTCGGGCCCCAATAATAATTTCTACACAAAGTCCATTGTGGTGACCCGCCCCCTTTTCAGTAAATTCAAAATGGCCGACTTCCTGTAAAACCTAGCTCATTGCTCCAAGAGACTTTTTTGTAGGTCTTGGTCTTATACATACAGTGAACCCTCGCTACTTCGCGGTTCACCTTTCGCGGGTTCAGTGCTTCGCGGGTCTAAAAAATATTCGGGGGCATTGTAGTTTCGCCGAGCGGCACGACGGGGCGCTGGAGCGGTTAGACGGCCGGCGTGCGCCGAAGAAGAGCGTGGGCGAAGAGGAGAGTGGACGAAGAAGAGCACGTTCCCCCGGACACGATCGGTGGCGACGTTTCGCGCGGTTCGGACCGTACCAGAGCTCCGGCCAGCGTGCGTGGCAGTTAAGCCGTAGAGGAGCACCTTCCCCGGGCACGGGCAGTGCCAAGCGGCCCCTAAGTTTAACCGAATGGAAGCTCCGGAGGAGGAGGGCATGCTCGCGTCACAGTAAGCCGAAGAGGAGCACCTTCCCCGGGCACGGGCGGTTCCAAGCGGCCCCTAAGTTTAACCGAATGGAAGCTCCGGAGGAGGAGGGCATGCTCGCGTCACAGTAAGCCGAAGAGGAGCACCTTCCCCGGGCACGGGCGGTGCCAAGCGGCCCCTAAGTTTAACCGAATGGAAGCTCCGGGGGAGGAGGACGGGCGTGTGTCACAGTTAAGCCAAATTGGAGCACCTCTTCTGCCCGGGCACGAGCGGAGCGCGAGGCTGTCAGTTATGAATGAATAAATGAATAAATAAATAAAGAATGCCACCTTTCATTTCACAGGGCACACCGGACGGCGTACCAGCAGGTAAAAGTCGGAGTAATTAAATAAATACAAAAAGAATGGCTGGGGAATAAAAAAATAATACGTTTTAATAATAATTTGTTTTTTTTGTTATAACATGAATTTCACTCTCTCTCTCCCCGTATATATATATATATATATATATATATATATATATATATATATATTTATATATTTATTATATATATTGTATATTTTTTTTAAGCATTTTTGAAGGTGCGCCGCTACTTCGCGGATTTTCAGTTTTCGCGGGTGGTCTCGGTCCCCATTAACCGCGATAACCGAGGGTTCACTGTACTCCATAAAATTTACAAAAAGCGAGGTGAAACACTCAACCAGAGCTGCTTTTTTTTAACATTTCTCGAGGGCCATGGCGAGCCATTTCAAAAAAGCTGCACAACTAACGTATAAAATATTGATAAATTTGCTCGGCCTGATGTGTGTGTAAAGTTTTACGAGTTGTCGTTCATATTTAGAACCTCATAATCAGCTTTGTTTTATTGCTGAACAGTGCAATGCCACTCCCACAACTTTTCACGAAAAATCACGAATTTCGTATTGTGACATCCTCATGGCCGAAACAGTCATCCGAGCATATATGAGGGCGACCTTGTTGAGTTGCACGGAGAAAAACATCCAAGAAAATAACTTGTATTAGCTTTTACCAGTTGGTGGCGCTACTACTACGATGTAAAATAAGTTGGTAGATGTCTTCAGGGCTGAAGTATCCTCAAATGTGTACAACTTCGAGAAGATAGGATCATCTGAGTCATGTTGCCGGAGCTTTTGTTGCCACAGAGTACAATCGGACTTTTCAGCACCTTAATAGCCACGCCTTTTGCCAAAACGTCACAAAATTCGGCAGAGAGTAAGATCATTGTCTTAAGTCTTTTCTGACTAATTTTCAGTCGGATTCGTCAAAAGGGCACCATGCAGTACGTGAAAATTAAAATAAAAACAAATTTTTGATTCCACTTGGCGGCACTGTGTGTATAACAAAATAATAACATTAAGATGTCTTCAGGTCGGGACGTTTTATTTACAGGTGAAGGTTTGGATTTTTAGGAGCATGTGCAGGGGAGTTATTAAGCATTCATTTATTTGTATTAGGTTCATTTTGTCTTCTTATTATTGATATTTGACTGATTCATTAAAAGCAGACAATTATGTTTTAGGTTAATTTTTTACCTGACATGTTTCGGCGAGTCTTTCGCCTTCTTCAGAGTGTCGCATGATGGTGTCTTGAGCTGATGTTCCATGAGGGTGTGACTTACCTGTCAAAAAAATGAAAAAATCAGAGCAGTAAAAGAACAAGCACAACATGAACATTACAAATCAGCAATCACTGACCACTGCAAAAGGGAAAACCACATCATGGACCGGGAGAAGGGCAGGGTCATCCGCACAGAAGAGAACAAACAACAGCGCTGGATCAGAGAGGCCATTGAGATCTGCAAGCGAGGCATAAAAACCATGAACAGAGACAAGGGAGCCTTCATCCTCTCTACCACCTGGACCAGCATCTTGGCGGAGTGAACGGACACCGGGGGGCGTGACTTGCCTTCATTCTTGTGACAGGTAAGTCACGCCCTCATGGAACATCAGCTGATAAAGACGGGTCACAAGACACCATCATGTGACACTCTGAAGAAGGCGAAAGACTTTCGTATTGTGACATGCTCAAGGCCTAAACACTCATCCGAGCAAATATAAGGTAGATTTTGTTAACCTGCCCGGAGAAAAACATCAACGAAAATAATTTGTATTTGTTTTAACCAGTTGGTGGCGCTACCACTGCGATCAAAAATAAGTTGGCAGCCGTCTTCAGGGCCTGAATATCCTCAAATGTGAAAGATTTCCAGAAGATGGATCATCTGAATCATTTTGCAGGAACTTTTGTTGCCACGGAGAATAATCAGACTCTGCGGCACCGTAATAGCCACGCCCTTTGAAGGAAAGTCATAAAAATAGGGATAGAGTAAGATCAATGTCTTGAGTCTTTTCTAGCCAATTTTCAGTCGGATTCGTTAAAAGGGCACCGTGCAGTACGTCAAAATGTAAACATTTATATTGATTGGCGCAAGGTGTATAACTGAATATAAACATATAGATGTCTTCAGGTACCGACTCTTTATGTACATGTGAAGTTTTGGATTTTTAGCAGCACGGGCAGGAGAGTTATTAAGCATTTTGTCCATTGCGGCGAAGGAAATCTTAAGTGAAAACTTTGAAGCCCCGCCCCCGTCATATAGTATTTCGGAAACAAAAAATTTTAGCCCCAGTGTTTGTCCCAGGTCTTAAGATGCTCCAGACAGAACTTTAAGGCAATCAGATGAAGCCTTTAGGATCAGGGTGCAAAAGAATGACCCCTGTAAACATGCAAAAAAGGGCAAAAGTCGGACTTTCAAAAATTCATAACTCACTTCCTGTTCATATTAGACGTTAAAAAATATCAAATTTTTCGCCATGCCCGATGAGACTGCCAAGTTTGGTGAGTTTTTGTGCATGTTTCGGGGGTCAAAAATGCGATCGAACAATCGGAAAAATAATAATAATAATAATTTCTACAAAAACAATAGGGACTTCGCAGCGGTCGCTGCTCAGGCCCTAATAATAATAATAATAATAATAATAATAATAATAAAAGTAATAATATTTTCTACAAAAACAATAGGGACCTCGCCGCGGTCGCTGCTCGGGCCCCAATAATAATTTCTACACAAAGTCCATTGTGGAGACCCGCCCCCTTTTAAGTAAATTCAAAATGGCCGACTTCCTGTAAAACCTAGCTCATTGCTCCAAGAGACTTTTTTGTAGGTCTTGGTCTTATACATACAGTGAACCCTCGCTACTTCGAGGTTCACCTTTCGCGGGTTCAGTGCTTCGCGGGTCTAAAAAATATTCGGGGGCATTGTAGTTTCGCCGAGCGGCACGACGGGGCGCTGGAGCGGTTAGACGGCCGGCGTGCGCCGAAGAAGAGCGTGGGCGAAGAGGAGAGTGGACGAAGAAGAGCACGTTCCCCCGGACACGATCGGTGGCGACGTTTCGCGCGGTTCGGACCGTACCAGAGCTCCGGCCGGCGTGCGTGGCAGTTAAGCCGTAGAGGAGCACCTTCCCCGGGCACGGGCGGTTCCAAGCGGCCCCTGAGTTTAACCGAATGGAAGCTCCGGAGGAGGAGGGCATGCTCGCGTCACAGTAAGCCGAAGAGGAGCACCTTCCCCGGGCACGGGCGGTTCCAAGCGGCCCCTAAGTTTAACCGAATGGAAGCTCCGGAGGAGGAGGGCATGCTCGCGTCACAGTAAGCCGAAGAGGAGCACCTTCCCCGGGCACGGGCGGTGCCAAGCGGCCCCTAAGTTTAACCGAATGGAAGCTCCGGGGGAGGAGGGCGGGCGTGTGTCACAGTTAAGCCGAATTGGAGCACCTCTTCTGCCGGGCACAAGCGGAGCGCGAGGCTGTCAGTTATGAATGAATAAATGAATAAATAAATAAAGAATGCCACCTTTCATTTCACAGGGCACACCGGACGGCGTACCAGCAGGTAAAAGTCGGAGTAATTAAATAAATACAAAAAGAATGGTTGGGGAATAAAAAAATAATAAGTTTTAATAATAATTTGTTTTTTTTGTTATAACATGAATTTCACTCTCTCTCTCCCCCCGTATATATATATATATATATATATATATATATATATATATATATATATATATATATTTATATATTTATTATATATTTTTTTTAAGCATTTTTGAAGGTGCGCCGCTACTTCGCGGATTTTCAGTTTTCGCGGGTGGTCTCGGTCCCCATTAACCGCGATAACCGAGGGTTCACTGTACTCCATAAAATTTACAAAAAGCGAGGTGAAACACTCAACCAGGGCTGCTTTTTTGAACATTTCTCGAGGGCCATGGCGAGCCATTTCAAAAAAGCTGCACAACTAACGTATAAAATATTGATAAATTTGCTCGGCCTGATGTGTGTGTAAAGTTTCACGAGTTGTCGTTCATATTTAGAACCTCATAATCAGCTTTGTTTTATTGCCGAACAGTGCAATGCCACTCCCACAACTTTTCATGAAAAAGGACGAATTTCGTATTGTGACATCCTCATGGCCGAAACAGTCATCCGAGCATATATGAGGGCGACCTTGTTGAGTTGCACGGAGAAAAACATCCAAGAAAATAACTTGTATTAGCTTTTACCAGTTGGGGGCGCTACTACTACGATGAAAAATAAGTTGGTAGATGTCTTCAGGGCTGAAGTATCCTCAAATGTGTGCAACTTCGAGAAGATAGGATCATCTGAGTCATGTTGCTGGAGCTTTTGTTGCCACAGAGTACAATCGGACTTTTCAGCACCGTAATAGCCACGCCTTTTGCCAAAACGTCACAAAATTCGGCAGAGAGTAAGATCATTGTCTTGAGTCTTTTCTGACTAATTTTCAGTCGGATTCGTCGAAAGGGCACCGTGCAGTACGTGACAATTAAAATAAAAACAAATTTTTGATTCCACTTGGCGGCACTGTGTGTATAACAAAATAATAACATTAAGATGTCTTCAGGTCGGGACGTTTTATTTACAGGTGAAGGTTTGGATTTTTAGGAGCATGTGCAGGGGAGTTATTAAGCATTCATTTATTTGTATTAGGTTCATTTTGTCTTCTTATTATTGATATTTGACTGATTCATTAAAAGCAGACAATTATGTTTTAGGTTAATTTTTTACCTGACATGTTTCGGCGAGTCTTTCGCCTACTTCAGAGTGTCGCATGATGGTGTCTTGAGCTGATGTTCCATGAGGGTGTGACTTACCTGTCAAAAAAATGAAAAAAATCAGAGCAGTAAAAGAACAAGCACAACATGAACATTACAAATCAGCAATCACTGACCACTGCAAAAGGGAAAACCACATCATGGACCGGGAGAAGGGCAGGGTCATCCGCACAGAAGAGAACAAACAACAGCGCTGGATCAGAGAGGCCATTGAGATCTGCAAGCGAGGCATAAAAACCATGAACAGAGACAAGGGAGCCTTCATCCTCTCTACCACCTGGACCAGCATCTTGGCGGAGTGAACGGACAGCGGGGGGCGTGACTTGCCTTCATTCTTGTGACAGGTAAGTCACGCCCTCATGGAACATCAGCTGATAAAGGCGGGTCACAAGACACCATCATGTGACACTCTGAAGAAGGCGAAAGACTTTCGTATTGTGACATGCTCAAGGCCTAAACACTCATCCGAGCAAATATAAGGTAGATTTTGTTAGCATGCCCGGAGAAAAACATCAACGAAAATAATTTATATTTGTTTTAACCAGTTGGTGGCGCTACCACTGCGATCAAAAATAAGTTGGCAGCCGTCTTCAGGGCCTGAATATCCTCAAATGTGAAAAATTTCGAGAAGATGGATCATCTGAATCATTTTGCAGGAACTTTTGTTGCCACGGAGAATAATCAGACTCTGCGGCACCGTAATAGCCACGCGCTTCGAAGGAAAGTCACAAAAATAGGGATAGAGTAAGATCAATGTCTTGAGTCTTTTCTAGCCAATTTTCAATCAGATTCGTTACAAGGGCACCGTGCAGTACGTCAAAATGTAAAAAATGATATTGATTGGCGCAAGGTGTATAACTGAATATAAACATATAGATGTCTTCAGGTACAGACTCTTTATGTACATGTGAAGTTTTGGATTTTTAGCAGCATGTGCAGGAGAGTTATTAAGCATTTTGTCCATTGCGGCGAAGGAAATCTTAAGTGAAAACTTTGATGCCCCGCCCCCGTCATATAGTATTTCGGAAACAAAAAATTTTAGCCCCAGTGTTTGTCCCAGGTCTTCAGATGCTACAGACAGAATTTTAAGGCAATCAGATGAAGCCTTTAGGATCAGGGTGCAAAAGAATGACCCCTGTAAACATGCAAAAAAGGGCAAAAGTCGGACTTTCAAAAATTCATAACTCACTTCCTGTTCATATTAGACGTTAAAATATCAAATTTTTCGCCATGCCCGATGAGACTGCCAGGTTTGGTGAGTTTTTGTGCATGTTTCGGGGGTCAAAAATGCGATCGAACAATCGGAAAAATAATAATAATAATTTCTACAAAAACAATAGGGACTTCGCAGCGGTCGCTGCTCAGGCCCTAATAATAATAATAATAATAATAATAAAAGTAATAATATTTTCTACAAAAACAATAGGGACCTCGCCGCGGTCGCTGCTCGGGCCCCAATAATAATTTCTACACAAAGTCCATTGTGGTGACCCGCCCCCTTTTAAGTAAATTCAAAATGGCCGACTTCCTGTAAAACCTAGCTCATTGCTCCAAGAGACTTTTTTGTAGGTCTTGGTCTTATACATACAGTGAACCCTCGCTACTTCGCGGTTCACCTTTCGCAGGTTCAGTGCTTCGCGGGTCTAAAAAATATTCGGGGGCATTGTAGTTTCGCCGAGCGGCACGACGGGGCGCTGGAGCGGTTAGACGGCCGGCGTGCGCCGAAGAAGAGCGTGGGCGAAGAGGAGAGTGGACGAAGAAGAGCACGTTCCCCCGGACACGATCGGTGGCGACGTTTCGCGCGGTTCGGACCGTACCAGAGCTCCGGCCAGCGTGCGTGGCAGTTAAGCCGTAGAGGAGCACCTTCCCCGGGCACGGGCGGTGCCAAGCGGCCCCTAAGTTTAACCGAATGGAAGCTCCGGAGGAGGAGGGCATGCTCGCGTCACAGTAAGCCGAAGAGGAGCACCTTCCCCGGGCACGGGCGGTTCCAAGCGGCCCCTAAGTTTAACCGAATGGAAGCTCCGGAGGAGGAGGGCATGCTCGCGTCACAGTAAGCCGAAGAGGAGCACCTTCCCCGGGCACGGGCGGTGCCAAGCGGCCCCTAAGTTTAACCGAATGGAAGCTCCGGACGGAGGAGGACGGGCGTGTGTCACAGTTAAGCCAAATTGGAGCACCTCTTCTGCCCGGGCACGAGCGGAGCGCGAGGCTGTCAGTTATGAATGAATAAATGAATAAATAAATAAAGAATGCCACCTTTCATTTCACAGGGCACACCGGACGGCGTACCAGCAGGTAAAAGTCGGAGTAATTAAATAAATACAAAAAGAATGGCTGGGGAATAAAAAAATAATACGTTTTAATAATAATTTGGTTTTTTTGTTATAACATGAATTTCACTCTCTCTCTCCCCGTATATATATATATATATATATATATATATATATATATATATATATATATATATATTTATTATATATATTGTATATTTTTTTTAAGCATTTTTGAAGGTGCGCCGCTACTTCGCGGATTTTCAGTTTTCGCGGGTGGTCTCGGTCCCCATTAACCGCGATAACCGAGGGTTCACTGTACTCCATAAAATTTACAAAAAGCGAGGTGAAACACTCAACCAGAGCTGCTTTTTTTTAACATTTCTCGAGGGCCATGGCGAGCCATTTCAAAAAAGCTGCACAACTAACGTATAAAATATTGATAAATTTGCTCGGCCTGATGTGTGTGTAAAGTTTTACGAGTTGTCGTTCATATTTAGAACCTCATAATCAGCTTTGTTTTATTGCCGAACAGTGCAATGCCACTCCCACAACTTTTCACGAAAAATCACGAATTTCGTATTGTGACATCCTCATGGCCGAAACAGTCATCCGAGCATATATGAGGGCGACCTTGTTGAGTTGCACGGAGAAAAACATCCAAGAAAATAACTTGTATTAGCTTTTACCAGTTGGTGGCGCTACTACTACGATATAAAATAAGTTGGTAGATGTCTTCAGGGCTGAAGTATCCTCAAATGTGTACAACTTCGAGAAGATAGGATCATCTGAGTCATGTTGCCGGAGCTTTTGTTGCCACAGAGTACAATCGGACTTTTCAGCACCTTAATAGCCACGCCTTTTGCCAAAACGTCACAAAATTCGGCAGAGAGTAAGATCATTGTCTTAAGTCTTTTCTGACTAATTTTCAGTCGGATTCGTCAAAAGGGCACCATGCAGTACGTGAAAATTAAAATAAAAACAAATTTTTGATTCCACTTGGCGGCACTGTGTGTATAACAAAATAATAACATTAAGATGTCTTCAGGTCGGGACGTTTTATTTACAGGTGAAGGTTTGGATTTTTAGGAGCATGTGCAGGGGAGTTATTAAGCATTCATTTATTTGTATTAGGTTCATTTTGTCTTCTTATTATTGATATTTGACTGATTCATTAAAAGCAGACAATTATGTTTTAGGTTAATTTTTTACCTGACATGTTTCGGCGAGTCTTTCGCCTTCTTCAGAGTGTCGCATGATGGTGTCTTGAGCTGATGTTCCATGAGGGTGTGACTTACCTGTCAAAAAAATGAAAAAATCAGAGCAGTAAAAGAACAAGCACAACATGAACATTACAAATCAGCAATCACTGACCACTGCAAAAGGGAAAACCACATCATGGACCGGGAGAAGGGCAGGGTCATCCGCACAGAAGAGAACAAACAACAGCGCTGGATCAGAGAGGCCATTGAGATCTGCAAGCGAGGCATAAAAACCATGAACAGAGACAAGGGAGCCTTCATCCTCTCTACCACCTGGACCAGCATCTTGGCGGAGTGAACGGACAGCGGGGGGCGTGACTTGCCTTCATTCTTGTGACAGGTAAGTCACGCCCTCATGGAACATCAGCTGATAAAGACGGGTCACAAGACACCATCATGTGACACTCTGAAGAAGGCGAAAGACTTTCGTATTGTGACATGCTCAAGGCCTAAACACTCATCCGAGCAAATATAAGGTAGATTTTGTTAACCTGCCCGGAGAAAAACATCAACGAAAATAATTTGTATTTGTTTTAACCAGTTGGTGGCGCTACCACTGCGATCAAAAATAAGTTGGCAGCCGTCTTCAGGGCCTGAATATCCTCAAATGTGAAAGATTTCCAGAAGATGGATCATCTGAATCATTTTGCAGGAACTTTTGTTGCCACGGAGAATAATCAGACTCTGCGGCACCGTAATAGCCACGCCCTTTGAAGGAAAGTCATAAAAATAGGGATAGAGTAAGATCAATGTCTTGAGTCTTTTCTAGCCAATTTTCAGTCGGATTCGTTAAAAGGGCACCGTGCAGTACGTCAAAATGTAAACATTTATATTGATTGGCGCAAGGTGTATAACTGAATATAAACATATAGATGTCTTCAGGTACCGACTCTTTATGTACATGTGAAGTTTTGGATTTTTAGCAGCACGGGCAGGAGAGTTATTAAGCATTTTGTCCATTGCGGCGAAGGAAATCTTAAGTGAAAACTTTGAAGCCCCGCCCCCGTCATATAGTATTTCGGAAACAAAAAATTTTAGCCCCAGTGTTTGTCCCAGGTCTTAAGATGCTCCAGACAGAACTTTAAGGCAATCAGATGAAGCCTTTAGGATCAGGGTGCAAAAGAATGACCCCTGTAAACATGCAAAAAAGGGCAAAAGTCGGACTTTCAAAAATTCATAACTCACTTCCTGTTCATATTAGACGTTAAAAAATATCAAATTTTTCGCCATGCCCGATGAGACTGCCAAGTTTGGTGAGTTTTTGTGCATGTTTCGGGGGTCAAAAATGCGATCGAACAATCGGAAAAATAATAATAATAATAATTTCTACAAAAACAATAGGGACTTCGCAGCGGTCGCTGCTCAGGCCCTAATAATAATAATAATAATAATAATAATAATAATAAAAGTAATAATATTTTCTACAAAAACAATAGGGACCTCGCCGCGGTCGCTGCTCGGGCCCCAATAATAATTTCTACACAAAGTCCATTGTGGAGACCCGCCCCCTTTTAAGTAAATTCAAAATGGCCGACTTCCTGTAAAACCTAGCTCATTGCTCCAAGAGACTTTTTTGTAGGTCTTGGTCTTATACATACAGTGAACCCTCGCTACTTCGAGGTTCACCTTTCGCGGGTTCAGTGCTTCGCGGGTCTAAAAAATATTCGGGGGCATTGTAGTTTCGCCGAGCGGCACGACGGGGCGCTGGAGCGGTTAGACGGCCGGCGTGCGCCGAAGAAGAGCGTGGGCGAAGAGGAGAGTGGACGAAGAAGAGCACGTTCCCCCGGACACGATCGGTGGCGACGTTTCGCGCGGTTCGGACCGTACCAGAGCTCCGGCCGGCGTGCGTGGCAGTTAAGCCGTAGAGGAGCACCTTCCCCGGGCACGGGCGGTTCCAAGCGGCCCCTGAGTTTAACCGAATGGAAGCTCCGGAGGAGGAGGGCATGCTCGCGTCACAGTAAGCCGAAGAGGAGCACCTTCCCCGGGCACGGGCGGTTCCAAGCGGCCCCTAAGTTTAACCGAATGGAAGCTCCGGAGGAGGAGGGCATGCTCGCGTCACAGTAAGCCGAAGAGGAGCACCTTCCCCGGGCACGGGCGGTGCCAAGCGGCCCCTAAGTTTAACCGAATGGAAGCTCCGGGGGAGGAGGGCGGGCGTGTGTCACAGTTAAGCCGAATTGGAGCACCTCTTCTGCCGGGCACAAGCGGAGCGCGAGGCTGTCAGTTATGAATGAATAAATGAATAAATAAATAAAGAATGCCACCTTTCATTTCACAGGGCACACCGGACGGCGTACCAGCAGGTAAAAGTCGGAGTAATTAAATAAATACAAAAAGAATGGTTGGGGAATAAAAAAATAATAAGTTTTAATAATAATTTGTTTTTTTTGTTATAACATGAATTTCACTCTCTCTCTCCCCCCGTATATATATATATATATATATATATATATATATATATATATATATATATATATATTTATATATTTATTATATATTTTTTTTAAGCATTTTTGAAGGTGCGCCGCTACTTCGCGGATTTTCAGTTTTCGCGGGTGGTCTCGGTCCCCATTAACCGCGATAACCGAGGGTTCACTGTACTCCATAAAATTTACAAAAAGCGAGGTGAAACACTCAACCAGGGCTGCTTTTTTGAACATTTCTCGAGGGCCATGGCGAGCCATTTCAAAAAAGCTGCACAACTAACGTATAAAATATTGATAAATTTGCTCGGCCTGATGTGTGTGTAAAGTTTCACGAGTTGTCGTTCATATTTAGAACCTCATAATCAGCTTTGTTTTATTGCCGAACAGTGCAATGCCACTCCCACAACTTTTCATGAAAAAGGACGAATTTCGTATTGTGACATCCTCATGGCCGAAACAGTCATCCGAGCATATATGAGGGCGACCTTGTTGAGTTGCACGGAGAAAAACATCCAAGAAAATAACTTGTATTAGCTTTTACCAGTTGGGGGCGCTACTACTACGATGAAAAATAAGTTGGTAGATGTCTTCAGGGCTGAAGTATCCTCAAATGTGTGCAACTTCGAGAAGATAGGATCATCTGAGTCATGTTGCTGGAGCTTTTGTTGCCACAGAGTACAATCGGACTTTTCAGCACCGTAATAGCCACGCCTTTTGCCAAAACGTCACAAAATTCGGCAGAGAGTAAGATCATTGTCTTGAGTCTTTTCTGACTAATTTTCAGTCGGATTCGTCGAAAGGGCACCGTGCAGTACGTGACAATTAAAATAAAAACAAATTTTTGATTCCACTTGGCGGCACTGTGTGTATAACAAAATAATAACATTAAGATGTCTTCAGGTCGGGACGTTTTATTTACAGGTGAAGGTTTGGATTTTTAGGAGCATGTGCAGGGGAGTTATTAAGCATTCATTTATTTGTATTAGGTTCATTTTGTCTTCTTATTATTGATATTTGACTGATTCATTAAAAGCAGACAATTATGTTTTAGGTTAATTTTTTACCTGACATGTTTCGGCGAGTCTTTCGCCTACTTCAGAGTGTCGCATGATGGTGTCTTGAGCTGATGTTCCATGAGGGTGTGACTTACCTGTCAAAAAAATGAAAAAAATCAGAGCAGTAAAAGAACAAGCACAACATGAACATTACAAATCAGCAATCACTGACCACTGCAAAAGGGAAAACCACATCATGGACCGGGAGAAGGGCAGGGTCATCCGCACAGAAGAGAACAAACAACAGCGCTGGATCAGAGAGGCCATTGAGATCTGCAAGCGAGGCATAAAAACCATGAACAGAGACAAGGGAGCCTTCATCCTCTCTACCACCTGGACCAGCATCTTGGCGGAGTGAACGGACAGCGGGGGGCGTGACTTGCCTTCATTCTTGTGACAGGTAAGTCACGCCCTCATGGAACATCAGCTGATAAAGGCGGGTCACAAGACACCATCATGTGACACTCTGAAGAAGGCGAAAGACTTTCGTATTGTGACATGCTCAAGGCCTAAACACTCATCCGAGCAAATATAAGGTAGATTTTGTTAACATGCCCGGAGAAAAACATCAACGAAAATAATTTATATTTGTTTTAACCAGTTGGTGGCGCTACCACTGCGATCAAAAATAAGTTGGCAGCCGTCTTCAGGGCCTGAATATCCTCAAATGTGAAAAATTTCGAGAAGATGGATCATCTGAATCATTTTGCAGGAACTTTTGTTGCCACGGAGAATAATCAGACTCTGCGGCACCGTAATAGCCACGCCCTTCGAAGGAAAGTCACAAAAATAGGGATAGAGTAAGATCAATGTCTTGAGTCTTTTCTAGCCAATTTTCAATCAGATTCGTTACAAGGGCACCGTGCAGTACGTCAAAATGTAAAAAATGATATTGATTGGCGCAAGGTGTATAACTGAATATAAACATATAGATGTCTTCAGGTACAGACTCTTTATGTACATGTGAAGTTTTGGATTTTTAGCAGCATGTGCAGGAGAGTTATTAAGCATTTTGTCCATTGCGGCGAAGGAAATCTTAAGTGAAAACTTTGATGCCCCGCCCCCGTCATATAGTATTTCGGAAACAAAAAATTTTAGCCCCAGTGTTTGTCCCAGGTCTTCAGATGCTACAGACAGAATTTTAAGGCAATCAGATGAAGCCTTTAGGATCAGGGTGCAAAAGAATGACCCCTGTAAACATGCAAAAAAGGGCAAAAGTCGGACTTTCAAAAATTCATAACTCACTTCCTGTTCATATTAGACGTTAAAATATCAAATTTTTCGCCATGCCCGATGAGACTGCCAGGTTTGGTGAGTTTTTGTGCATGTTTCGGGGGTCAAAAATGCGATCGAACAATCGGAAAAATAATAATAATAATTTCTACAAAAACAATAGGGACTTCGCAGCGGTCGCTGCTCAGGCCCTAATAATAATAATAATAATAATAATAAAAGTAATAATATTTTCTACAAAAACAATAGGGACCTCGCCGCGGTCGCTGCTCGGGCCCCAATAATAATTTCTACACAAAGTCCATTGTGGTGACCCGCCCCCTTTTAAGTAAATTCAAAATGGCCGACTTCCTGTAAAACCTAGCTCATTGCTCCAAGAGACTTTTTTGTAGGTCTTGGTCTTATACATACAGTGAACCCTCGCTACTTCGCGGTTCACCTTTCGCAGGTTCAGTGCTTCGCGGGTCTAAAAAATATTCGGGGGCATTGTAGTTTCGCCGAGCGGCACGACGGGGCGCTGGAGCGGTTAGACGGCCGGCGTGCGCCGAAGAAGAGCGTGGGCGAAGAGGAGAGTGGACGAAGAAGAGCACGTTCCCCCGGACACGATCTGTGGCGACGTTTCGCGCGGTTCGGACCGTACCAGAGCTCCGGCCAGCGTGCGTGGCAGTTAAGCCGTAGAGGAGCACCTTTCCCGGGCACGGGCGGTGCCAAGCGGCCCCTAAGTTTAACCGAATGGAAGCTCCGGAGGAGGAGGGCATGCTCGCGTCACAGTAAGCCGAAGAGGAGCACCTTCCCCGGGCACGGGCGGTTCCAAGCGGCCCCTAAGTTTAACCGAATGGAAGCTCCGGAGGAGGAGGGCATGCTCGCGTCACAGTAAGCCGAAGAGGAGCACCTTCCCCGGGCACGGGCGGTGCCAAGCGGCCCCTAAGTTTAACCGAATGGAAGCTCCGGACGGAGGAGGACGGGCGTGTGTCACAGTTAAGCCAAATTGGAGCACCTCTTCTGCCCGGGCACGAGCGGAGCGCGAGGCTGTCAGTTATGAATGAATAAATGAATAAATAAATAAATAATGCCACCTTTCATTTCACAGGGCACACCGGACGGCGTACCAGCAGGTAAAAGTCGGAGTAATTAAATAAATACAAAAAGAATGGCTGGGGAATAAAAAAATAATACGTTTTAATAATAATTTGGTTTTTTTGTTATAACATGAATTTCACTCTCTCTCTCCCCGTATATATATATATATATATATATATATATATATATATATATATATTTATTATATATATTGTATATTTTTTTTAAGCATTTTTGAAGGTGCGCCGCTACTTCGCGGATTTTCAGTTTTCGCGGGTGGTCTCGGTCCCCATTAACCGCGATAACCGAGGGTTCACTGTACTCCATAAAATTTACAAAAAGCGAGGTGAAACACTCAACCAGAGCTGCTTTTTTTTAACATTTCTCGAGGGCCATGGCGAGCCATTTCAAAAAAGCTGCACAACTAACGTATAAAATATTGATAAATTTGCTCGGCCTGATGTGTGTGTAAAGTTTTACGAGTTGTCGTTCATATTTAGAACCTCATAATCAGCTTTGTTTTATTGCCGAACAGTGCAATGCCACTCCCACAACTTTTCACGAAAAATCACGAATTTCGTATTGTGACATCCTCATGGCCGAAACAGTCATCCGAGCATATATGAGGGCGACCTTGTTGAGTTGCACGGAGAAAAACATCCAAGAAAATAACTTGTATTAGCTTTTACCAGTTGGTGGCGCTACTACTACGATATAAAATAAGTTGGTAGATGTCTTCATAGCTGAAGTATCCTCAAATGTGTACAACTTCGAGAAGATAGGATGATCTGAGTCATGTTGCCGGAGCTTTTGTTGCCACAGAGTACAATCGGACTTTTCAGCACCTTAATAGCCACGCCTTTTGCCAAAACGTCACAAAATTCGGCAGAGAGTAAGATCATTGTCTTGAGTCTTTTCTGACTAATTTTCAGTCGGATTCGTCAAAAGGGCACCGTGCAGTACGTGAAAATTAAAATAAAAACAAATTTTTGATTCCACTTGGCGGCACTGTGTGTATAACAAAATAATAACATTAAGATGTCTTCAGGTCGGGACGTTTTATTTACAGGTGAAGGTTTGGATTTTTAGGAGCATGTGCAGGGGAGTT
The DNA here is from genome assembly GCF_059441095.1 of Idiotropiscis lumnitzeri. NCBI lineage: Eukaryota > Metazoa > Chordata > Actinopteri > Syngnathiformes > Syngnathidae > Idiotropiscis > Idiotropiscis lumnitzeri. The sequence continues at coordinate 97,676 of NW_028283814.1, forward strand.
ATTAAGCATTCATTTATTTGTATTAGGTTCATTTTGTCTTCTTATTATTGATATTTGACTGATTCATTAAAAGCAGACAATTATGTTTTAGGTTAATTTTTTACCTGACATGTTTCGGCGAGTCTTTCGCCTTCTTCAGAGTGTCGCATGATGGTGTCTTGAGACCCGTCTTTATCAGCTGATGTTCCATGAGGGTGTGACTTACCTGTCAAAAAAATGAAAAATCAGAGCAGTAAAAGAACAAGCACAACATGAACATTACAAATCAGCAATCACTGACCACTGCAAAAGGGAAAACCACATCATGGACCGGGAGAAGGGCAGGGTCATCCGCACCGAAGAGAACAAACAACAGCGCTGGATCAGAGAGGCCATTGAGATCTGCAAGCGAGGCATAAAAACCATGAACAGAGACAAGGGAGCCTTCATCCTCTCTACCACCTGGAGCAGCATTTTGGCGGAGTGAACGGACAGCGGGGGGCGTGACTTGCCTTCATTCTTGTGACAGGTAAGTCACGCCCTCATGGAACATCAGCTGATAAAGACGGGCCACAAGACACCATCATGTGACACTCTGAAGAAGGCGAAAGACTTTCGTATTGTGACATCCTCAAGGCCTAAACACTCATCCGAGCAAATGTAAGGTAGATTTTGTTAACCTGCCCGGAGAAAAAAATCAACGAAAATGATTTGTATTTGTTTTAACCAGTTGGTGGCGCTACCACTGCGATCAAAAATAAGTTGGCAGCCGTCTTCAGGGCCTGAATATCCTCAAATGTGAAAAATTTCGAGAAGATGGATCATCTGAATCATTTTGCAGGAACTTTTGTTGCCACGGAGAATAATCAGACTCTGCGGCACCGTAATAGCCACGCCCTTCGAAGGAAAGTCACAAAAATAGGGATAGAGTAAGATCAATGTCTTGAGTCTTTTCTAGCCAATTTTCAATCAGATTCGTTAAAAGGGCACCGTGCAGTACGTCAAAATGTAAAAAATGATATTGATTGGCGCAAGGTGTATAACTGAATATAAACATATAGATGTCTTCAGGTACAGACTCTTTATGTACATGTGAAGTTTTGGATTTTTAGCAGCATGTGCAGGAGAGTTATTAAGCATTTTGTCCATTGCGGCGAAGGAAATCTTAAGTGAAAACTTTGATGCCCCGCCCCCGTCATATAGTATTTCGGAAACAAAAAATTTTAGCCCCAGTGTTTGTGCCAGGTCTTCAGATGCTACAGACAGAATTTTAAGGCAATCAGATGAAGCCTTTAGGATCAGGGTGCAAAAGAATGACCACTGTAAACATGCAAAAAAGGGCAAAAGTCGGACTTTCAAAAATTCATAACTCACTTCCTGTTCATATTAGACGTTAAAATATCAAATTTTTCGCCATGCCCGATGAGACTGCGAAGTTTGGTGAGTTTTTGTGCATGTTTCGGGGGTCAAAAATGCGATCGAACAATCGGAAAAATAATAATAATAATAATTTCTACAAAAACAATAGGGACTTCGCAGCGGTCGCTGCTCAGACCCTAATAATAATAATAATAATAATAATAATAAAAGTAATAATATCTTCTACAAAAACAATAGGGACCTCGCCGCGGTCGCTGCTCGGGCCCCAATAATAATTTCTACACAAAGTCCATTGTGGTGACCCGCCCCCTTTTCAGTAAATTCAAAATGGCCGACTTCCTGTAAAACCTAGCTCATTGCTCCAAGAGACTTTTTTGTAGGTCTTGGTCTTATACATACAGTGAACCCTCGCTACTTCGCGGTTCACCTTTCGCGGGTTCAGTGCTTCGCGGGTCTAAAAAATATTCGGGGGCATTGTAGTTTCGCCGAGCGGCACGACGGGGCGCTGGAGCGGTTAGACGGCCGGCGTGCGCCGAAGAAGAGCGTGGGCGAAGAGGAGAGTGGACGAAGAAGAGCACGTTCCCCCGGACACGATCGGTGGCGACGTTTCGCGCGGTTCGGACCGTACCAGAGCTCCGGCCAGCGTGCGTGGCAGTTAAGCCGTAGAGGAGCACCTTCCCCGGGCACGGGCAGTGCCAAGCGGCCCCTAAGTTTAACCGAATGGAAGCTCCGGAGGAGGAGGGCATGCTCGCGTCACAGTAAGCCGAAGAGGAGCACCTTCCCCGGGCACGGGCGGTTCCAAGCGGCCCCTAAGTTTAACCGAATGGAAGCTCCGGAGGAGGAGGGCATGCTCGCGTCACAGTAAGCCGAAGAGGAGCACCTTCCCCGGGCACGGGCGGTGCCAAGCGGCCCCTAAGTTTAACCGAATGGAAGCTCCGGGGGAGGAGGACGGGCGTGTGTCACAGTTAAGCCAAATTGGAGCACCTCTTCTGCCCGGGCACGAGCGGAGCGCGAGGCTGTCAGTTATGAATGAATAAATGAATAAATAAATAAAGAATGCCACCTTTCATTTCACAGGGCACACCGGACGGCGTACCAGCAGGTAAAAGTCGGAGTAATTAAATAAATACAAAAAGAATGGCTGGGGAATAAAAAAATAATACGTTTTAATAATAATTTGTTTTTTTTGTTATAACATGAATTTCACTCTCTCTCTCCCCGTATATATATATATATATATATATATATATATATATATATATATTTATATATTTATTATATATATTGTATATTTTTTTTAAGCATTTTTGAAGGTGCGCCGCTACTTCGCAGATTTTCAGTTTTCGCGGGTGGTCTCGGTCCCCATTAACCGCGATAACCGAGGGTTCACTGTACTCCATAAAATTTACAAAAAGCGAGGTGAAACACTCAACCAGAGCTGCTTTTTTTTAACATTTCTCGAGGGCCATGGCGAGCCATTTCAAAAAAGCTGCACAACTAACGTATAAAATATTGATAAATTTGCTCGGCCTGATGTGTGTGTAAAGTTTTACGAGTTGTCGTTCATATTTAGAACCTCATAATCAGCTTTGTTTTATTGCTGAACAGTGCAATGCCACTCCCACAACTTTTCACGAAAAATCACGAATTTCGTATTGTGACATCCTCATGGCCGAAACAGTCATCCGAGCATATATGAGGGCGACCTTGTTGAGTTGCACGGAGAAAAACATCCAAGAAAATAACTTGTATTAGCTTTTACCAGTTGGTGGCGCTACTACTACGATGTAAAATAAGTTGGTAGATGTCTTCAGGGCTGAAGTATCCTCAAATGTGTACAACTTCGAGAAGATAGGATCATCTGAGTCATGTTGCCGGAGCTTTTGTTGCCACAGAGTACAATCGGACTTTTCAGCACCTTAATAGCCACGCCTTTTGCCAAAACGTCACAAAATTCGGCAGAGAGTAAGATCATTGTCTTAAGTCTTTTCTGACTAATTTTCAGTCGGATTCGTCAAAAGGGCACCATGCAGTACGTGAAAATTAAAATAAAAACAAATTTTTGATTCCACTTGGCGGCACTGTGTGTATAACAAAATAATAACATTAAGATGTCTTCAGGTCGGGACGTTTTATTTACAGGTGAAGGTTTGGATTTTTAGGAGCATGTGCAGGGGAGTTATTAAGCATTCATTTATTTGTATTAGGTTCATTTTGTCTTCTTATTATTGATATTTGACTGATTCATTAAAAGCAGACAATTATGTTTTAGGTTAATTTTTTACCTGACATGTTTCGGCGAGTCTTTCGCCTTCTTCAGAGTGTCGCATGATGGTGTCTTGAGCTGATGTTCCATGAGGGTGTGACTTACCTGTCAAAAAAATGAAAAAAATCAGAGCAGTAAAAGAACAAGCACAACATGAACATTACAAATCAGCAATCACTGACCACTGCAAAAGGGAAAACCACATCATGGACCGGGAGAAGGGCAGGGTCATCCGCACAGAAGAGAACAAACAACAGCGCTGGATCAGAGAGGCCATTGAGATCTGCAAGCGAGGCATAAAAACCATGAACAGAGACAAGGGAGCCTTCATCCTCTCTACCACCTGGACCAGCATCTTGGCGGAGTGAACGGACAGCGGGGGGCGTGACTTGCCTTCATTCTTGTGACAGGTAAGTCACGCCCTCATGGAACATCAGCTGATAATGGCGGGTCACAAGACACCATCATGTGACACTCTGAAGAAGGCGAAAGACTTTCGTATTGTGACATGCTCAAGGCCTAAACACTCATCCGAGCAAATATAAGGTAGATTTTGTTAACATGCCCGGAGAAAAACATCAACGAAAATAATTTATATTTGTTTTAACCAGTTGGTGGCGCTACCACTGCGATCAAAAATAAGTTGGCAGCCGTCTTCAGGGCCTGAATATCCTCAAATGTGAAAAATTTCGAGAAGATGGATCATCTGAATCATTTTGCAGGAACTTTTGTTGCCACGGAGAATAATCAGACTCTGCGGCACCGTAATAGCCACGCCCTTCGAAGGAAAGTCACAAAAATAGGGATAGAGTAAGATCAATGTCTTGAGTCTTTTCTAGCCAATTTTCAATCAGATTCGTTACAAGGGCACCGTGCAGTACGTCAAAATGTAAAAAATGATATTGATTGGCGCAAGGTGTATAACTGAATATAAACATATAGATGTCTTCAGGTACAGACTCTTTATGTACATGTGAAGTTTTGGATTTTTAGCAGCATGTGCAGGAGAGTTATTAAGCATTTTGTCCATTGCGGCGAAGGAAATCTTAAGTGAAAACTTTGATGCCCCGCCCCCGTCATATAGTATTTCGGAAACAAAAAATTTTAGCCCCAGTGTTTGTCCCAGGTCTTCAGATGCTACAGACAGAATTTTAAGGCAATCAGATGAAGCCTTTAGGATCAGGGTGCAAAAGAATGACCCCTGTAAACATGCAAAAAAGGGCAAAAGTCGGACTTTCAAAAATTCATAACTCACTTCCTGTTCATATTAGACGTTAAAATATCAAATTTTTCGCCATGCCCGATGAGACTGCCAGGTTTGGTGAGTTTTTGTGCATGTTTCGGGGGTCAAAAATGCGATCGAACAATCGGAAAAATAATAATAATAATTTCTACAAAAACAATAGGGACTTCGCAGCGGTCGCTGCTCAGGCCCTAATAATAATAATAATAATAATAATAAAAGTAATAATATTTTCTACAAAAACAATAGGGACCTCGCCGCGGTCGCTGCTCGGGCCCCAATAATAATTTCTACACAAAGTCCATTGTGGTGACCCGCCCCCTTTTAAGTAAATTCAAAATGGCCGACTTCCTGTAAAACCTAGCTCATTGCTCCAAGAGACTTTTTTGTAGGTCTTGGTCTTATACATACAGTGAACCCTCGCTACTTCGCGGTTCACCTTTCGCAGGTTCAGTGCTTCGCGGGTCTAAAAAATATTCGGGGGCATTGTAGTTTCGCCGAGCGGCACGACGGGGCGCTGGAGCGGTTAGACGGCCGGCGTGCGCCGAAGAAGAGCGTGGGCGAAGAGGAGAGTGGACGAAGAAGAGCACGTTCCCCCGGACACGATCGGTGGCGACGTTTCGCGCGGTTCGGACCGTACCAGAGCTCCGGCCAGCGTGCGTGGCAGTTAAGCCGTAGAGGAGCACCTTCCCCGGGCACGGGCGGTGCCAAGCGGCCCCTAAGTTTAACCGAATGGAAGCTCCGGAGGAGGAGGGCATGCTCGCGTCACAGTAAGCCGAAGAGGAGCACCTTCCCCGGGCACGGGCGGTTCCAAGCGGCCCCTAAGTTTAACCGAATGGAAGCTCCGGAGGAGGAGGGCATGCTCGCGTCACAGTAAGCCGAAGAGGAGCACCTTCCCCGGGCACGGGCGGTGCCAAGCGGCCCCTAAGTTTAACCGAATGGAAGCTCCGGACGGAGGAGGACGGGCGTGTGTCACAGTTAAGCCAAATTGGAGCACCTCTTCTGCCCGGGCACGAGCGGAGCGCGAGGCTGTCAGTTATGAATGAATAAATGAATAAATAAATAAAGAATGCCACCTTTCATTTCACAGGGCACACCGGACGGCGTACCAGCAGGTAAAAGTCGGAGTAATTAAATAAATACAAAAAGAATGGCTGGGGAATAAAAAAATAATACGTTTTAATAATAATTTGGTTTTTTTGTTATAACATGAATTTCACTCTCTCTCTCCCCGTATATATATATATATATATATATATATATATATATATATATATATTTATTATATATATTGTATATTTTTTTTAAGCATTTTTGAAGGTGCGCCGCTACTTCGCGGATTTTCAGTTTTCGCGGGTGGTCTCGGTCCCCATTAACCGCGATAACCGAGGGTTCACTGTACTCCATAAAATTTACAAAAAGCGAGGTGAAACACTCAACCAGAGCTGCTTTTTTTTAACATTTCTCGAGGGCCATGGCGAGCCATTTCAAAAAAGCTGCACAACTAACGTATAAAATATTGATAAATTTGCTCGGCCTGATGTGTGTGTAAAGTTTTACGAGTTGTCGTTCATATTTAGAACCTCATAATCAGCTTTGTTTTATTGCCGAACAGTGCAATGCCACTCCCACAACTTTTCACGAAAAATCACGAATTTCGTATTGTGACATCCTCATGGCCGAAACAGTCATCCGAGCATATATGAGGGCGACCTTGTTGAGTTGCACGGAGAAAAACATCCAAGAAAATAACTTGTATTAGCTTTTACCAGTTGGTGGCGCTACTACTACGATATAAAATAAGTTGGTAGATGTCTTCAGGGCTGAAGTATCCTCAAATGTGTACAACTTCGAGAAGATAGGATGATCTGAGTCATGTTGCCGGAGCTTTTGTTGCCACAGAGTACAATCGGACTTTTCAGCACCTTAATAGCCACGCCTTTTGCCAAAACGTCACAAAATTCGGCAGAGAGTAAGATCATTGTCTTGAGTCTTTTCTGACTAATTTTCAGTCGGATTCGTCAAAAGGGCACCGTGCAGTACGTGAAAATTAAAATAAAAACAAATTTTTGATTCCACTTGGCGGCACTGTGTGTATAACAAAATAATAACATTAAGATGTCTTCAGGTCGGGACGTTTTATTTACAGGTGAAGGTTTGGATTTTTAGGAGCATGTGCAGGGGAGTTATTAAGCATTCATTTATTTGTATTAGGTTCATTTTGTCTTCTTATTATTGATATTTGACTGATTCATTAAAAGCAGACAATTATGTTTTAGGTTAATTTTTTACCTGACATGTTTCGGCGAGTCTTTCGCCTTCTTCAGAGTGTCGCATGATGGTGTCTTGAGACCCGTCTTTATCAGCTGATGTTCCATGAGGGTGTGACTTACCTGTCAAAAAAATGAAAAATCAGAGCAGTAAAAGAACAAGCACAACATGAACATTACAAATCAGCAATCACTGACCACTGCAAAAGGGAAAACCACATCATGGACCGGGAGAAGGGCAGGGTCATCCGCACCGAAGAGAACAAACAACAGCGCTGGATCAGAGAGGCCATTGAGATCTGCAAGCGAGGCATAAAAACCATGAACAGAGACAAGGGAGCCTTCATCCTCTCTACCACCTGGAGCAGCATTTTGGCGGAGTGAACGGACAGCGGGGGGCGTGACTTGCCTTCATTCTTGTGACAGGTAAGTCACGCCCTCATGGAACATCAGCTGATAAAGACGGGCCACAAGACACCATCATGTGACACTCTGAAGAAGGCGAAAGACTTTCGTATTGTGACATCCTCAAGGCCTAAACACTCATCCGAGCAAATGTAAGGTAGATTTTGTTAACCTGCCCGGAGAAAAAAATCAACGAAAATGATTTGTATTTGTTTTAACCAGTTGGTGGCGCTACCACTGCGATCAAAAATAAGTTGGCAGCCGTCTTCAGGGCCTGAATATCCTCAAATGTGAAAAATTTCGAGAAGATGGATCATCTGAATCATTTTGCAGGAACTTTTGTTGCCACGGAGAATAATCAGACTCTGCGGCACCGTAATAGCCACGCCCTTCGAAGGAAAGTCACAAAAATAGGGATAGAGTAAGATCAATGTCTTGAGTCTTTTCTAGCCAATTTTCAATCAGATTCGTTAAAAGGGCACCGTGCAGTACGTCAAAATGTAAAAAATGATATTGATTGGCGCAAGGTGTATAACTGAATATAAACATATAGATGTCTTCAGGTACAGACTCTTTATGTACATGTGAAGTTTTGGATTTTTAGCAGCATGTGCAGGAGAGTTATTAAGCATTTTGTCCATTGCGGCGAAGGAAATCTTAAGTGAAAACTTTGATGCCCCGCCCCCGTCATATAGTATTTCGGAAACAAAAAATTTTAGCCCCAGTGTTTGTGCCAGGTCTTCAGATGCTACAGACAGAATTTTAAGGCAATCAGATGAAGCCTTTAGGATCAGGGTGCAAAAGAATGACCCCTGTAAACATGCAAAAAAGGGCAAAAGTCGGACTTTCAAAAATTCATAACTCACTTCCTGTTCATATTAGACGTTAAAATATCAAATTTTTCGCCATGCCCGATGAGACTGCCAAGTTTGGTGAGTTTTTGTGCATGTTTCAGGGGTCAAAAATGCGATCGAACAATCGGAAAAATAATAATAATAATAATTTCAACAAAAACAATAGGGACTTCGCAGCGGTCGCTGCTCAGGCCCTAATAATAATAATAATAATAATAATAAAAGTAATAATATTTTCTACAAAAACAATAGGGACCTCGCCGCGGTCGCTGCTCGGGCCCCAATAATAATTTCTACACAAAGTCCATTGTGGTGACCCGCCCCCTTTTAAGTAAATTCAAAATGGCCGACTTCCTGTAAAACCTAGCTCATTGCTCCAAGAGACTTTTTTGTAGGTCTTGGTCTTATACATACAGTGAACCCTCGCTACTTCGCGGTTCACCTTTCGCGGGTTCAGTGCTTCGCGAGTCTAAAAAATATTCGGGCGCATTGTAGTTTCGCCGAGCGGCACGACGGGGCGCTGGAGCGGTTAGACGGCCGGCGTGCGCCGAAGAAGAGCGTGGGCGAAGAGGAGAGTGGACGAAGAAGAGCACGTTCCCCCGGACACGATCGGTGGCGACGTTTCGCGCGGTTCGGACCGTACCAGAGCTCCGGCCAGCGTGCGTGGCAGTTAAGCCGTAGAGGAGCACCTTCCCCGGGCACGGGCAGTGCCAAGCGGCCCCTAAGTTTAACCGAATGGAAGCTCCGGAGGAGGAGGGCATGCTCGCGTCACAGTAAGCCGAAGAGGAGCACCTTCCCCGGGCACGGGCGGTTCCAAGCGGCCCCTAAGTTTAACCGAATGGAAGCTCCGGAGGAGGAGGGCATGCTCGCGTCACAGTAAGCCGAAGAGGAGCACCTTCCCCGGGCACGGGCGGTGCCAAGCGGCCCCTAAGTTTAACCGAATGGAAGCTCCGGGGGAGGAGGACGGGCGTGTGTCACAGTTAAGCCAAATTGGAGCACCTCTTCTGCCCGGGCACGAGCGGAGCGCGAGGCTGTCAGTTATGAATGTATAAATGAATAAATAAATAAAGAATGCCACCTTTCATTTCACAGGGCACACCGGACGGCGTACCAGCAGGTAAAAGTCGGAGTAATTAAATAAATACAAAAAGAATGGCTGGGGAATAAAAAAATAATACGTTTTAATAATAATTTGTTTTTTTTGTTATAACATGAATTTCACTCTCTCTCTCCCCGTATATATATATATATATATATATATATATATATATATATATATTTATATATTTATTATATATATTGTATATTTTTTTTAAGCATTTTTGAAGGTGCGCCGCTACTTCGCGGATTTTCAGTTTTCGCGGGTGGTCTCGGTCCCCATTAACCGCGATAACCGAGGGTTCACTGTACTCCATAAAATTTACAAAAAGCGAGGTGAAACACTCAACCAGAGCTGCTTTTTTTTAACATTTCTCGAGGGCCATGGCGAGCCATTTCAAAAAAATTTGTAATGTTCATGTTGTGCTTGTTCTTTTACTGCTCTGATTTTTCATTTTTTTGACAGGTAAGTCACACCCACATGGAACATCAGCTGATAAAGACGGGTCTCAAGACACCATCATGCGACACTCTGAAGAAGGCGAAAGACTCGCCGAAACATGTCAGGTAAAAAATTAACCTAAAACATAATTGTCTGCTTTTAATGAATCAGTCAAATATCAATAATAAGAAGACAAAATGAACCTAATACAAATAAATGAATGCTTAATAACGCCCCTGCACATGCTCCTAAAAATCCAAACCTTCACCTGTAAATAAAACGTCCCGACCTGAAGACATCTTAATGTTATTATTTTGTTATACACACAGCGCCGCCAAGTGGAATCAAAAATGTGTTTTTATTTTAATTTTCACGTACTGCACGGTGCCCTTTTGACGAATCCGACTGAAAATTAGTCAGAAAAGACTCAAGACAATGATCTTACTCTCTGCCGAATTTTGTGACGTTTTGGCAAAAGGCGTGGCTATTACGGTGCTGAAAAGTCCGATTGTACTTTGTGGCAACAAAAGCTCCGGCAACATGACTCAGATGATCCTATCTTCTCGAAGTTGTACACATTTGAGGATACTTCAGCCCTGAAGACATCTACCAACTTATTTTTCATCGTAGTAGTAGCGCCACCAACTGGTAAAAGCTAATACAAGTTATTTTCTTGGATGTTTTTCTCCGTGCAACTCAACAAGGTCGCCCTCATATATGCTCGGATGACTGTTTCGGCCATGAGGATGTCACAATACGAAATTCATCCTTTTTCGTGAAAAGTTGTGGGAGTGGCATTGCACTGTTCGGCAATAAAACAACGCTGATTATGAGGTTCTAAATATGAACGACAACTCGTGAAACTTTACACACACATCAGGCAGAGCAAATTTATCAATATTTTATACGTTAGTTGTGCAGCTTTTTTGAAATGGCTCGCCTTGGCCCTCGAGAAAAGTTAAAAAAAGAATAGAATAGAAATAGAAATCCCTTTATTGTCATTGTACTCAAGTGTGCAACGAGATTAGAGGGCTCCCCTCTCCAGTGCAATACAACAATAATACAGACAATATATAAATTAGATAAATAAATAAGACAGTGCAATGGAATTCAGTACTGAATAGGGCATATAGAAACACATCACAATGCTGTTTTGCAAGGTTAGGGTGGTCTCGTGTGTGTGTGAGAGTTCAGTATGGAGATGGCTCTCGGAAAGAAACTGTTTCTCAGTCTATTGGTCCTTGATTTGATGCATCTGTAGCGCCTGCCAGAGGGCAACCGGTCGAACAGGTGTGAGTTTGGGTGGGTATTGTCTTTGACGATGTTGAGAGCCCCTCTGAGGCACCGGGCGGTGTAGATGTCCGACAGCGAGGGGAGAGGGCAGCCAATAATCCTTTGCGCTGTTTTGACTGTCCTCTGGAGCCTCACTCTGTCCGCCTCAGTGCAGCCGCTGTACCAGGTGGAGACACATTTCACAGGGCACACCGGACGGCGTACCAGCAGGTAAAAGTCGGAGTAATTAAATAAATACAAAAAGAATGGCTGGGGAATAAAAAAATAATACGTTTTAATAATAATTTGGTTTTTTTGTTATAACATGAATTTCACTCTCTCTCTCCCCGTATATATATATATATATATATATATATATATATATATATATATTTATTATATATATTGTATATTTTTTTTAAGCATTTTTGAAGGTGCGCCGCTACTTCGCGGATTTTCAGTTTTCGCGGGTGGTCTCGGTCCCCATTAACCGCGATAACCGAGGGTTCACTGTACTCCATAAAATTTACAAAAAGCGAGGTGAAACACTCAACCAGAGCTGCTTTTTTTTAACATTTCTCGAGGGCCATGGCGAGCCATTTCAAAAAAGCTGCACAACTAACGTATAAAATATTGATAAATTTGCTCGGCCTGATGTGTGTGTAAAGTTTTACGAGTTGTCGTTCATATTTAGAACCTCATAATCAGCTTTGTTTTATTGCCGAACAGTGCAATGCCACTCCCACAACTTTTCACGAAAAATCACGAATTTCGTATTGTGACATCCTCATGGCCGAAACAGTCATCCGAGCATATATGAGGGCGACCTTGTTGAGTTGCACGGAGAAAAACATCCAAGAAAATAACTTGTATTAGCTTTTACCAGTTGGTGGCGCTACTACTACGATATAAAATAAGTTGGTAGATGTCTTCAGGGCTGAAGTATCCTCAAATGTGTACAACTTCGAGAAGATAGGATGATCTGAGTCATGTTGCCGGAGCTTTTGTTGCCACAGAGTACAATCGGACTTTTCAGCACCTTAATAGCCACGCCTTTTGCCAAAACGTCACAAAATTCGGCAGAGAGTAAGATCATTGTCTTGAGTCTTTTCTGACTAATTTTCAGTCGGATTCGTCAAAAGGGCACCGTGCAGTACGTGAAAATTAAAATAAAAACAAATTTTTGATTCCACTTGGCGGCACTGTGTGTATAACAAAATAATAACATTAAGATGTCTTCAGGTCGGGACGTTTTATTTACAGGTGAAGGTTTGGATTTTTAGGAGCATGTGCAGGGGAGTTATTAAGCATTCATTTATTTGTATTAGGTTCATTTTGTCTTCTTATTATTGATATTTGACTGATTCATTAAAAGCAGACAATTATGTTTTAGGTTAATTTTTTACCTGACATGTTTCGGCGAGTCTTTCGCCTTCTTCAGAGTGTCGCATGATGGTGTCTTGAGACCCGTCTTTATCAGCTGATGTTCCATGAGGGTGTGACTTACCTGTCAAAAAAATGAAAAATCAGAGCAGTAAAAGAACAAGCACAACATGAACATTACAAATCAGCAATCACTGACCACTGCAAAAGGGAAAACCACATCATGGACCGGGAGAAGGGCAGGGTCATCCGCACCGAAGAGAACAAACAACAGCGCTGGATCAGAGAGGCCATTGAGATCTGCAAGCGAGGCATAAAAACCATGAACAGAGACAAGGGAGCCTTCATCCTCTCTACCACCTGGAGCAGCATTTTGGCGGAGTGAACGGACAGCGGGGGGCGTGACTTGCCTTCATTCTTGTGACAGGTAAGTCACGCCCTCATGGAACATCAGCTGATAAAGACGGGCCACAAGACACCATCATGTGACACTCTGAAGAAGGCGAAAGACTTTCGTATTGTGACATCCTCAAGGCCTAAACACTCATCCGAGCAAATGTAAGGTAGATTTTGTTAACCTGCCCGGAGAAAAAAATCAACGAAAATGATTTGTATTTGTTTTAACCAGTTGGTGGCGCTACCACTGCGATCAAAAATAAGTTGGCAGCCGTCTTCAGGGCCTGAATATCCTCAAATGTGAAAAATTTCGAGAAGATGGATCATCTGAATCATTTTGCAGGAACTTTTGTTGCCACGGAGAATAATCAGACTCTGCGGCACCGTAATAGCCACGCCCTTCGAAGGAAAGTCACAAAAATAGGGATAGAGTAAGATCAATGTCTTGAGTCTTTTCTAGCCAATTTTCAATCAGATTCGTTAAAAGGGCACCGTGCAGTACGTCAAAATGTAAAAAATGATATTGATTGGCGCAAGGTGTATAACTGAATATAAACATATAGATGTCTTCAGGTACAGACTCTTTATGTACATGTGAAGTTTTGGATTTTTAGCAGCATGTGCAGGAGAGTTATTAAGCATTTTGTCCATTGCGGCGAAGGAAATCTTAAGTGAAAACTTTGATGCCCCGCCCCCGTCATATAGTATTTCGGAAACAAAAAATTTTAGCCCCAGTGTTTGTGCCAGGTCTTCAGATGCTACAGACAGAATTTTAAGGCAATCAGATGAAGCCTTTAGGATCAGGGTGCAAAAGAATGACCCCTGTAAACATGCAAAAAAGGGCAAAAGTCGGACTTTCAAAAATTCATAACTCACTTCCTGTTCATATTAGACGTTAAAATATCAAATTTTTCGCCATGCCCGATGAGACTGCCAAGTTTGGTGAGTTTTTGTGCATGTTTCAGGGGTCAAAAATGCGATCGAACAATCGGAAAAATAATAATAATAATAATTTCAACAAAAACAATAGGGACTTCGCAGCGGTCGCTGCTCAGGCCCTAATAATAATAATAATAATAATAATAAAAGTAATAATATTTTCTACAAAAACAATAGGGACCTCGCCGCGGTCGCTGCTCGGGCCCCAATAATAATTTCTACACAAAGTCCATTGTGGTGACCCGCCCCCTTTTAAGTAAATTCAAAATGGCCGACTTCCTGTAAAACCTAGCTCATTGCTCCAAGAGACTTTTTTGTAGGTCTTGGTCTTATACATACAGTGAACCCTCGCTACTTCGCGGTTCACCTTTCGCGGGTTCAGTGCTTCGCGAGTCTAAAAAATATTCGGGCGCATTGTAGTTTCGCCGAGCGGCACGACGGGGCGCTGGAGCGGTTAGACGGCCGGCGTGCGCCGAAGAAGAGCGTGGGCGAAGAGGAGAGTGGACGAAGAAGAGCACGTTCCCCCGGACACGATCGGTGGCGACGTTTCGCGCGGTTCGGACCGTACCAGAGCTCCGGCCAGCGTGCGTGGCAGTTAAGCCGTAGAGGAGCACCTTCCCCGGGCACGGGCAGTGCCAAGCGGCCCCTAAGTTTAACCGAATGGAAGCTCCGGAGGAGGAGGGCATGCTCGCGTCACAGTAAGCCGAAGAGGAGCACCTTCCCCGGGCACGGGCGGTTCCAAGCGGCCCCTAAGTTTAACCGAATGGAAGCTCCGGAGGAGGAGGGCATGCTCGCGTCACAGTAAGCCGAAGAGGAGCACCTTCCCCGGGCACGGGCGGTGCCAAGCGGCCCCTAAGTTTAACCGAATGGAAGCTCCGGGGGAGGAGGACGGGCGTGTGTCACAGTTAAGCCAAATTGGAGCACCTCTTCTGCCCGGGCACGAGCGGAGCGCGAGGCTGTCAGTTATGAATGTATAAATGAATAAATAAATAAAGAATGCCACCTTTCATTTCACAGGGCACACCGGACGGCGTACCAGCAGGTAAAAGTCGGAGTAATTAAATAAATACAAAAAGAATGGCTGGGGAATAAAAAAATAATACGTTTTAATAATAATTTGTTTTTTTTGTTATAACATGAATTTCACTCTCTCTCTCCCCGTATATATATATATATATATATATATATATATATATATATATATTTATATATTTATTATATATATTGTATATTTTTTTTAAGCATTTTTGAAGGTGCGCCGCTACTTCGCGGATTTTCAGTTTTCGCGGGTGGTCTCGGTCCCCATTAACCGCGATAACCGAGGGTTCACTGTACTCCATAAAATTTACAAAAAGCGAGGTGAAACACTCAACCAGAGCTGCTTTTTTTTAACATTTCTCGAGGGCCATGGCGAGCCATTTCAAAAAAATTTGTAATGTTCATGTTGTGCTTGTTCTTTTACTGCTCTGATTTTTCATTTTTTTGACAGGTAAGTCACACCCACATGGAACATCAGCTGATAAAGACGGGTCTCAAGACACCATCATGCGACACTCTGAAGAAGGCGAAAGACTCGCCGAAACATGTCAGGTAAAAAATTAACCTAAAACATAATTGTCTGCTTTTAATGAATCAGTCAAATATCAATAATAAGAAGACAAAATGAACCTAATACAAATAAATGAATGCTTAATAACGCCCCTGCACATGCTCCTAAAAATCCAAACCTTCACCTGTAAATAAAACGTCCCGACCTGAAGACATCTTAATGTTATTATTTTGTTATACACACAGCGCCGCCAAGTGGAATCAAAAATGTGTTTTTATTTTAATTTTCACGTACTGCACGGTGCCCTTTTGACGAATCCGACTGAAAATTAGTCAGAAAAGACTCAAGACAATGATCTTACTCTCTGCCGAATTTTGTGACGTTTTGGCAAAAGGCGTGGCTATTACGGTGCTGAAAAGTCCGATTGTACTTTGTGGCAACAAAAGCTCCGGCAACATGACTCAGATGATCCTATCTTCTCGAAGTTGTACACATTTGAGGATACTTCAGCCCTGAAGACATCTACCAACTTATTTTTCATCGTAGTAGTAGCGCCACCAACTGGTAAAAGCTAATACAAGTTATTTTCTTGGATGTTTTTCTCCGTGCAACTCAACAAGGTCGCCCTCATATATGCTCGGATGACTGTTTCGGCCATGAGGATGTCACAATACGAAATTCATCCTTTTTCGTGAAAAGTTGTGGGAGTGGCATTGCACTGTTCGGCAATAAAACAACGCTGATTATGAGGTTCTAAATATGAACGACAACTCGTGAAACTTTACACACACATCAGGCAGAGCAAATTTATCAATATTTTATACGTTAGTTGTGCAGCTTTTTTGAAATGGCTCGCCTTGGCCCTCGAGAAAAGTTAAAAAAAGAATAGAATAGAAATAGAAATCCCTTTATTGTCATTGTACTCAAGTGTGCAACGAGATTAGAGGGCTCCCCTCTCCAGTGCAATACAACAATAATACAGACAATATATAAATTAGATAAATAAATAAGACAGTGCAATGGAATTCAGTACTGAATAGGGCATATAGAAACACATCACAATGCTGTTTTGCAAGGTTAGGGTGGTCTCGTGTGTGTGTGAGAGTTCAGTATGGAGATGGCTCTCGGAAAGAAACTGTTTCTCAGTCTATTGGTCCTTGATTTGATGCATCTGTAGCGCCTGCCAGAGGGCAACCGGTCGAACAGGTGTGAGTTTGGGTGGGTATTGTCTTTGACGATGTTGAGAGCCCCTCTGAGGCACCGGGCGGTGTAGATGTCCGACAGCGAGGGGAGAGGGCAGCCAATAATCCTTTGCGCTGTTTTGACTGTCCTCTGGAGCCTCACTCTGTCCGCCTCAGTGCAGCCGCTGTACCAGGTGGAGACACAGTACGTCAGCAGGCTCTCGATGGACGAGTGGTAGAAGGCCAGCAGCAGCTTCCTGTCCAGGTTGAATTTCCTGAGGACTCTCAGGAAGTGCAGACGTTGGCGGACCTTCTTTACCACTGCTGTGGTGTTGTGACTCCAAGAAAGGTCATCGGAGATCTGTACTCCCAGGAACTTGAACGTGTGGACCCTCTCCACACACACGCCTTCGATGCAGAGGGGTGCGGCAGCGTCTTGTTCCTCCTGAAGTCGACGACAATCTCCTTTGTTTTAGCAGAGTTAAGGTGCAGTCTGTTGTCCTTGCACCAAGTTGTCAGTCTCCCTACCTCCTCTCTGTAGGCTGTCTCGTCACCTTCCGAGATCAGACCGACCACTGTCGTGTCGTCAGCAAACTTGACGATGGTGTTGTTGCCGTGGGCCGGGCTGCAGTCGTAGGTGTAGAGGGCGTACAGGAGAGGGCTCAGCACGCATCCTTGGGGGGAACCGGTGCTCACCATGAGGGTGGAGGACGTGTAGGGGCCGAGCAACACAGTCTGGGGTCTGTTGGTCAGAAAGTCCTTAATCCAGATGTGTGTGAGGGCAGGGAGGCCGAGAGTGTCCAGTTTGGCGACGAGGATGTCTGGGATGATTGTGTTGAATGCCGAGCTGTAGTCCACAAAGAGCATCCTTGCATAGCTCCGCTGTTGTTCCAGGTGGCCCAGCACAACATGCAGAGCAGCCCTGGTTGAGTGTTTCACCTCGCTTTTTGTAAATTTTATGGAGTACAGTGAACCCTCGGTTATCGCGGTTAATGGGGACCGAGACCACCCGCGAAAACTGAAAATCCGCGAAGTAGCGGCGCACCTTCAAAAATGCTTTAAAAAAAAATACAATATATATATATATATATATATATATATATACGGGGAGAGAGAGAGTGAAATTCATGTTATAACAAAAAAAACAAATTATTATTAAAACGTATTATTTTTTTATTCCCCAGCCATTCTTTTTGTATTTATTTAATTACTCCGACTTTTACCTGCTGGTACGCCGTCCGGTGTGCCCTGTGCAATGAAAGGTGCCATTCTTTATTTATTTATTCATTTATTCATTCATAACTGACAGCTTCGCGCTCCGCTCGTGCCCGGGCGGAAGAGGTGCTCCAATTCGGCTTAACTGTGACACACGCCCACCCTCCTCCCCCGGAGCTTCCATTCGGTTAAACTTAGGGGCCGCTTGGCACCGCCGTGCCCGGGGAAGGTGCTCCTCTTCGGCTTACTGTGTCGCGAGCATGCCCTCCTCCTCCGGAGCTTCCATTCGGTTAAACTTAGGGGCCGCTTGGAACCGCCCGTGCCCGGGGAAGGTGCTCCTCTTCGGCTTACTGTGACGCGAGCATGCCCTCCTCCTCCGGAGCTTCCATTCCATTAAACTTAGGGGCCGCTTGGCACCGCCCGTGCCCGGGGAAGGTGCTCCTCTACGGCTTAACTGCCACGCACGCCGGCCGGAGCTCTGGTACGGTCCGAACCGCGCGAAACGTCGCCACCGATCGTGTCCGGGGGAACGTGTTCTTCTTCGTCCACTCTCCTCTTCGCCCACGCTCTTCTTCGGCGCACGCCGGCCGTCTAACCGCTCCAGCGCCCCGTCGTGCCGCTCTGCGAAACTACAATGCCCCCGAATATTTTTTAGACCCGCGAAGCACTGAACCCGCGAAAGGTGAACCGCGAAGTAGCGAGGGTTCACTGTATGTATAAGACCAAGACCTACAAAAAAGTCTCTTGGAGCAATGAGCTAGGTTTTACAGGAAGTCGGCCATTTTGAATTTACTTAAAAGGGGGCGGGTCACCACAATGGACTTTGTGTAGAAATTATTATTGGGGCCCGAGCAGCGACCGCGGCGAGGTCCCTATTGTTTATGTAGAAATTATTATTAGGGCCCGAGCAGCGACCGCTACGAGGTCCCCATTGTTTTTGTGGAAATTATTATTATTAATATTATTAGGGCCCGAGCAGTGACCGCTGCGAGGTCCCTATTGTTATTAGGGCCCAAGCTGCGACGGCTGCGAGGTCCCTATTGTTTTTGTAGAAAATATTATTACTTTTATTATTATTATTATTATTAGGGCCTGAGCAGCGACCGCTGCGAAGTCCCTATTGTTTTTGTAGAAATTATTATTATTATTATTTTTCCGATTGTTCGATTGCATTTTTGACCCCCGAAACATGCACAAAAATTCACCAAACTTGGCAGTCTCATCGGGCATGGCGAAAAATTTGATATTTTAACGTCTAATATGAACAGGAAGTGAGTTATGAATTTTTGAAAGTCCGACTTTTGCCCTTTTTTGCATGTTTACAGGGGTCATTCTTTTGCACCCTGATCCTAAAGGCTTCATCTGATTGCCTTAAAATTCTGTCTGTAGCATCTTAAGACCTGGGACAAACACTGGGGCTAAAACTTTTTGTTTCCGAAATACAATATGACGGGGGCGGGGCTTCGAAGTTTTCACTTAAGATTTCCTTCGCCGCAATGGACAAAATGCTTAATAACTCTCTTGCACATGCTGCTAAAAATCCAAAACTTCACATGTACATAAAGAGTCGGTACCTGAAGACATCTATATGTTTATATTCAGTTATACACCTTGCGCCAATAAATATCATTTTTTACATTTTGACGTACTGCACGGTGCCCTTTTAACGAATCCGATTGAAAATTGGCTAGAAAAGACTCAAGACATTGATCTTACTCTATCCCTATTTTTGTGACTTTCCTTCGAAGGGCGTGGCTATTACGGTGCCGCAGAGTCTGATTATTCTCCGTGGCAACAAAAGTTCCTGCAAAATGATTCAGATGATCCATCTTCTCGAAATTTTTCACATTTGAGGATATTCAGGCCCTGAAGACGGCTGCCAACTTATTTTTGATCGCAGTGGTAGCGCCACCAACTGGTTAAAACAAATACAAATTATTTTCGTTGATGTTTTTCTCCGGGCAGGTTAACAAAATCTACCTTATATTTGCTCGGATGAGTGTTTAGGCCTTGAGGATGTCACAATACGAAAGTCTTTCGCCTTCTTCAGAGTGTCACATGATGGTGTCTTGTGGCCCGTCTTTATCAGCTGATGTTCCATGAGGGCGTGACTTACCTGTCACAAGAATGAAGGCAAGTCACGCCCCCCGCTGTCCGTTAACTCCGCCAAGATGCTGGTCCAGGTGGTAGAGAGGATGAAGGCTCCCTTGTCTCTGTTCATGGTTTTTATGCCTTGCTTGCAGATCTCAATGGCCTCTCTGATCCAGCGCTGTTGTTTGTTCTCTTCTGTGCGGATGACCCTGCCCTTCTCCCGGTCCATGATGTGGTTTTCCCTTTTGCAGTGGTCAGTGATTGCTGATTTGTAATGTTCATGTTGTGCTTGTTCTTTTACTGCTCTGATTTTTCATTTTTTTGACAGGTAAGTCACACCCTCATGGAACATCAGCTGATAAAGACGGGTCTCAAGACACCATCATGCGACACTCTGAAGAAGGCGAAAGACTCGCCGAAACATGTCAGGTAAAAAATTTACCGAAAACATAATTGTCTGCTTTTAATGAATCTGTCAAATATCAATAATAAGAAGACAAAATGAACCTAATACAAATAAATGAATGCTTAATAACTCCCCTGCACATGCTCCTAAAAATCCAAACCTTCACCTGTAAATAAAATGTCCCGACCTGAAGACATCTTAATGTTATTATTTTGTTATACACACAGCGCCGCCAAGTGGAATCAAAAATTTGTTTTTATTTTAATTTTCACGTACTGCACCGTGCCCTTTTGACGAATCCGACTGAAAATTAGTCAGAAAAGACTCAAGACAATGATCTTACTCTCTGCCGAGTTTTGTGACGTTTTGGCAAAAGGCGTGGCTATTACGGTGCTGAAAAGTCCGATTGTACTTTGTGGCAACAAAAGCTCCGGCAACATGACTCAGATGATCCTATCTTCTCGAAGTTGTACACATTTGAGGATACTTCAGCCCTGAAGACATCTACCAACTTATTTTTCATCGTAGTAGTAGCGCCACCAACTGGTAAAAGCTAATAAAAGTTATTTTCTTGGATGTTTTTCTCCGTGCAACTCAACAAGGTCGCCCTCATATATGCTCGGAGGACTGTTTCGGCCATGAGGATGTCACAATACGAAATTCATCCTTTTTCGTGAAAAGTTGTGGGAGTGGCATTGCACTGTTTGGCAATAAAACAACGCTGATTATGAGGTTCTAAATATGAACGACAACTCGTGAAACTTGACACACACATCAGGCAGAGCAAATTTATCAATATTTTATACGTTAGTTGTGCAGCTTTTTTGAAATGGCTCGCCATGGCCCTCGAGAAATGTTCAAAAAAGCAGCCCTGGTTGAGTGTTTCACCTCGCTTTTTGTAAATTTTATGGAGTACAGTGAACCCTCGGTTATCGCGGTTAATGGGGACCGAGACCACCCGCGGAAACTGAAAATCCGCGAAGTAGCGGCGCACCTTCAAAAATGCTTAAAAGAAAATACAATATATATAATAAATATATATATATATATATATATATATATATATATATATATACGGGGAGAGAGAGAGAGAGAGAGTGAAATTCATGTTATAACAAAAAAACCAAATTATTATTAAAACGTATTATTTTTTTATTCCCCAGCCATTCTTTTTGTATTTATTTAATTACTCCGACTTTTACCTGCTGGTACGCCGTCCGGTGTGCCCTGTGAAATGAAAGGTGGCATTCTTTATTCATTTATTTATTTATTCTTTTATACATTCATAACTGACAGCTTCGCGCTCCGCTCGTGCCCGGGCGGAAGAGGTGCTCCAATTCGGCTTAACTGTGACACACACCCGCCCTCCTCCCCCGGAGCTTCCATTCGGTTAAACTTAGGGGCCGCTTGGCACCGCCCGTGCCCGGGGAAGGTGCTCCTCTTCGGCTTACTGTGACGCGAGCATGCCCTCCTCCTCCGGAGCTTCCATTCGGTTAAACTTAGGGGCCGCTTGGAACCGCCCGTGCCCGGGGAAGGTGCTCCTCTTCGGCTTACTGTGACGCGAGCATGCCCTCCTCCTCCGGAGCTTCCATTCGGTTAAACTTAGGGGCCGCTTGGCACCGCCCGTGCCCGGGGAAGGTTCTCCTCTACGGCTTAACTGCCACGCACGCCGGCCGGAGCTCTGGTACTGTCCGAACCGCGCGAAACGTCGCCACAGCGCCCCGTCGTACCGCTCGGCGAAACTACAATGCCCCCGAATATTTTTTAGACCCGCGAAGCACTGAACCCGCGAAAGGTGAACCGCCAAGTAGCGAGGGTTCACTCTATGTATAAGACCAAGACCTACAAAAAAGTCTCTTGGAGCAATGAGCTAGGTTTTACAGGAAGTCGGCCATTTTGAATTTACTTAAAAGGGGGCGGGTCACCACAATGGACTTTGTGTAGAAATTATTATTGGGGCCCGAGCAGCGACCGCTGAGAGGTCCCTATTGTTTATGTAGAAATTATTATTAGGGCCCGAGCAGCGACCGCTGCGAAATCCCTGTTGTTTTTGTAGAAATTATTAATATTATTATTTTTCCGATTGTTCGATTGCATTTTTGACCCCCGAAACATGCACAAAAACTCACCAAACTTGGCAGTCTCATCGGGCATGGCGAGAAATTTGATATTTTAAACGTCTAATATGAACAGGAAGTGAGTTATGAATTTTTGAAAGTCCGACTTTTGCCCTTTTTTGCATGTTTACAGGGGTCATTCTTTTGCACCCTGATCCTAAAGGCTTCATCTGATTGCCTTAAAATTCTGTCTGTAGCATCTTAAGACCTGGGACAAACACTGGGGCTAAAATTGGGGCTAAAATCTTTTGTTTCCGAAATACTATATGACGGGGGCGGGGCTTCAAAGTTTTCACTTAAGATTTCCTTCGCCGCAATGGACAAAATGCTTAATAACTCTCCTGCACATGCTGCTAAAAATCCAAAACTTCACATGTACATAAAGAGTCGGTACCTGAAGACATCTATATGTTTATATTCTGTTACACACCTTGCGCCAATCAATATCATTTTTTACATTTTGACGTACTGCACGGTGCCCTTTTAACGAATCCGATTGAAAATTGGCTAGAAAAGACTCAAGACATTGATCTTACTCTATCCCTATTTTTGTGACTTTCCTTCGAAGGGCGTGGCTATTACGGTGCCGCAGAGTCTGATTATTCTCCGTGGCAACAAAAGTTCCTGCAAAATGATTCAGATGATCCATCTTCTCGAAATTTTTCACATTTGAGGATATTCAGGCCCTGAAGACGGCTGCCAACTTATTTTTGATCGCAGTGGTAGCGCCACCAACTGGTTAAAACAAATACAAATTATTTTCGTTGATTTTTTTCTCCGGGCAGGTTAACAAAATCTACCTTATATTTGCTCGGATGAGTGTTTAGGCCTTGAGGATGTCACAATACGAAAGTCTTTCGCCTTCTTCAGAGTGTCACATGATGGTGTCTTGTGACCCGTCTTTATCAGCTGATGTTCCATGAGGGCGTGACTTACCTGTCACAAGAATGAAGGCAAGTCACGCCCCCCGCTGTCCGTTCACTCCGCCAAGATGCTGCTCCAGGTGGTAGAGAGGATGAAGGCTCCCTTGTCTCTGTTCATGGTTTTTATGCCTCGCTTGCAGATCTCAATGGCCTCTCTGATCCAGCGCTGTTGTTTGTTCTCTTCGGTGCGGATGACCCTGCCCTTCTCCCGGTCCATGATGTGGTTTTCCCTTTTGCAGTGGTCAGTGATTGCTGATTTGTAATGTTCATGTTGTGCTTGTCATGATCCGCGTCGGGCATGACAGCCTTTTGTTATTGTTTTCATATGCATGCGGTTTTTGTTATTGTTTTTGTTGTTATTTTCTCCCCTCCTTCCTGCCATGTGCCTTTTCCTGTCTGTTTTGATCAGCTGAGCAGGGGCGTTTCCCCTCAGCACCTCGCCCTCACCAGCCACGCACCTGCTCCTCATCAACGATCACACACCTGCTCCCCATCTGCTCCCCTGATTACCGGACTACTTAAGCCTTCCATGCTCTCAACCCATTGTCGGGTCATTGCCGAAAATCACGGACAGCCACGACCACCTTTGTTCACGTTCTGCTCCTTGTTCATGTTCATGCTCTGGTTCCCCTCTTCGTTCCCGTCTTTCAGTGTTGTTCCTCGCCCTGCCTCCCAGTCTGGTCACGTTAAGTTTGTCTTTTGTTATTTTTCACCCTGCCACATTGTTTGCCCTGGTTGTTTCAGTTAATAAATTCCCTTCACGTTTCTGACCTCTCTGCCTCCTCGCCTTTTGGGTCCACCTCCTCCTCGCCGACCGGCGAGTCCTGACAGAATGACCCGACCAAAGAAGGACCCAGCGAGAGGCTCACGGCGGCGTCATGGACGCCGCCGGACGGACAACCCCCCTCAGCCTGCCGACCAACCCCGTGTCCTTCAAGTAGGTTCCATTTTCCGCTCGACGTCTGTTTCTCCCCTTTTGCCCCCCGATTACAGCACCGATTACCAGCCTGTCATACCCCCTCACCTGATCATAGATTCGGATTACGAGGACGATTTTGAGCACCAAGCCCTTTCACCCCCTCACGGTTCGAGTAAGTCCGGTCACGAGTTTGATTTTGAGCACCTTGCCCCTCACATTTTTTCCGATCCAGATCACGACTATGATTTTGAATATATTGCCACTCTCTTAGTCGCTCAGCGCAACGCGGAGTTATTTTTGAGCCGTCACCCTCCTCCCCCCGAGCCATTTGAGTTTTTCGCGACCACCTCCCACTCCCCCTCGCGCGCTTCACGTCCCAAATCCCGGAAGTCACGGTCACGTCGCGCACATCGTTCACCATCAGTTTCAGCACCGGATCACGCTCCCCTGGCTTCTCCTAGCTCGCGTTCACCAGCCCCCGCAGTCACGGTCCCTCAGGTCTCCCGTTTTCCTGATTCCCTATGGCGGCAGGCTGACAGGGATCAGGGCCCCCGGTTCGGCTGTGCCCGGATCGACTGCTGCACCCGGCCCGCTGTCGCCTCCACGCCTGCAGCAGTGACCAATGCAGCTCCCGCTGCACGGACCCCGCCGCCTCCATGCGAGCCGCAGCCTCCAGAGTCCCGTGCCGACTCCTCGAAGGCGGCCGAGCCCCGTTCCGGCTCCCCGCCAGCTGCTGAGCCCTGTCCCGGCTCCCCGCCAGCTGCTGAGCCCTGTCCCGGCTCCCCGCCAGCTGCTGAGCCCTGTCCCGGCTCCCCGCCAGCTGCTGAGCCCTGTCCCGGCTCCCCGCCAGCTGCTGAGCCCTGTCCCGGCTCCCCGCCAGCTGCTGAGCCCTGTCCCGGCTCCCCGCCAGCTGCTGAGCCCAGTCCCGGCTCCCCGCCAGCTGCTGAGCCCTGTCCCGGCTCCCCGCCAGCTGCTGAGCCCAGTCCCGGCTCCCCGCCAGCTGCTGAGCCCAGTCCCGGCTCCCCGCCAGCTGCTGAGCCCAGTCCCGGCTCCCCGCCAGCTGCTGAGCCCAGTCCCGGCTCCCCGCCAGCTGCTGAGCCCAGTCCCGGCTCCCCGCCAGCTGCTGAGCCCAGTCCCGGCTCCCCGCCAGCTGCTGAGCCCAGTCCCGGCTCCCCGCCAGCTGCTGAGCCGTGTCCCGGCTCCCCGTCAGCGGCCGAGCCCCGTCCCGGGGCCCCAATGGCGATCCCAGCTCCCGATCCAGCGGAGCACGCTGTGCGCCCGAACCAAGTTCACGTTCAGGCGGAGCACATCCTGCCCCCGACCCAAGTTCACGTTCACGCGGAGCCCGTCCGGCGTCCGTCCCTAGTTCACGTTCAGGCGGAGCACGCTGTGCGTCCGTCCCAAGCTCACGTTCAGGCGGAGCACGCTGTGCGTCCGTCCCAAGCTCACGTTCAGGCGGAGCACGTTGTGCGTCCGTCCCAAGTCCACGTTCAGGGGAAGCACACCCTGCTTCCGACCCAGGTTCACGTTCAGGAGGAGCACGCTGCGCGTCCGTCCCAAGCTCACGTTCCGGCGGAGCACGTTGTGCGTCCGTCCCAAGCCCATGTTCCGGTGGGGCACGCCTTGCCTCCGCTCCAAGCTCACGTTTTGGCAGAACACGGCCCGCAGCCGTCACTCCCGGTCCCTGCACCCGTGGTGGACGACGAGCAGTCGCCTGCCGTATCGGTCCCAGCGGCGCCTGATGAAGCGCCGCCGCTCCCGGTCCCGGTGCCTGCGATGGACGACGGTCCGCCGCCGAGTCACGCCTCAGCCTCGGCGACGCACGACGACCCACCATCGCACCCCGCTCTGGCCTCGGCAGCATCCGACGACCCGTCGCCACTGCTCGCCTTGGCTCCGGCAGCGCTCGACGACCCACGGCCGCTCCTGGTTTCTGCCTCGGCGGTGGACGGCGACCCACCGCCGCTCCACATTCTTGTCTCGGCAGGGGTCGACGACCAGCCGCCGCTCCCGGTTCCGGTGCCCGCGATGGACGACGGTCCGCCGCCGCGTCACGCCTCAGTCTCGGCGACGCACGAGGACCCACCACCGCGCCCCGCTCTGGCCGCGGCAGCATCCGACGACCCGTCGCCACTGCTCGCCTTGGCCCCGGCGGCGCTCGACGGCCCGCGGCCGCTCTTGGTTCCTGCCTCGGCGGTGGACGACGACCCACCGCCGCTCCATGTTCTTGTCTCGGCAGGGATCGACGACCAGCCGTCGCTCCGCGTTCCTGTGTCGGCGGGGTTCAACGATGGGCCGCCGCCCCACGTTCCGGTCTCGGCGGTGTTCGACGACCAGCCGCCGCTCCACGTTCCTGACGCGGCGGGGTTCGACGACCAGCCGTCGCTCCACGTTCCGGTCTCGGCGACGCTCGACGACCAGCCGCCGCTCCACGCTCCCGCCTCGGCGGGGCTCGACGACCAGCCGCCGCTCCACGTTCCTGTCTCGACGACGCTCGACGACCAGCCGCCGCTCCACGTTCCTGACTCGGCGGGGTTCGACGACCAGCCGCCGCTCCACGTTCCTGACTCGGCGGGGCTCGACGACCAGCCGCCGCTCCGCGTTCCTGTCTCGGCGGGGCTCGACGACCAGCCGCCGCTCCACGTTCCTGACTCGGCGGGGCTCGACGACCAGCCGCCGCTCCGCGTTCCTGACTCGGCGGGGTTCGACGACCAGCCGCCGCTCCGCGTTCCTGTCTCGGCGGGGCTCGACGACCAGCCGCCGCTCCGCGTTCCTGTCTCGGCGGGGCTCGACGACCAGCCGCCGCTCCACGTTCCTGTCTCGGCGGGGCTCGACAATCTGCCGCAGCTCCACGTTCCTGTCTCGGCAGGGTTCAACGACCAGCCGCCGCGCCACGTTCCTGACTCGGCGACGTTCCATGGCCTGCCGCCGCTCCTCGCCCCAGCTCCATCAGCGGACTTCATGTGGCGTTCGGGTCGTTCCGGACGTCCGCCTGAATGGCCCCAATGGGACGCACTGGCCTGGCCACCCTCACGGCCCCCTGAAGGGTCACGAAAAGACTCGCTGGTCTGGCCTCCCGGGAATCCGCCAGACCGGTCTCGATCACGGGTCGTTGACCCACCTCCCGACCCCTTCCGCCCACCCTCGTTCTTGGACATGGTTTTCCTTTTCTTTTCTTTTCCTTTTTTTTGGGACGTCTGGAATCCGTCCCTTGGGGGGGGGGTACTGTCATGATCCGCGTCAGGCATGACAGCCTTTTGTTATTGTTTTCATATGCATGCGGTTTTTGTTATTGTTTTTGTTGTTATTTTCTCCCCTCCTTCCTGCCATGTGCCTTTTCCTGTCTGTTTTGATCAGCTGAGCAGGGGCGTTTCCCCTCAGCACCTCGCCCTCACCAGCCACGCACCTGCTCCTCATCAACGATCACACACCTGCTCCCCATCTGCTCCCCTGATTACCGGACTACTTAAGCCTTCCATGCTCTCAACCCAGTGTCGGGTCATTGCCGAAAATCACGGACAGCCACGACCACCTTTGTTCACGTTCTGCTCCTTGTTCATGTTCATGCTCTGGTTCCCCTCTTCGTTCCCGTCTTTCAGTGTTGTTCCTCGCCCTGCCTCCCAGTCTGGTCACGTTAAGTTTGTCTTTTGTTATTTTTCACCCTGCCACATTGTTTGCCCTGGTTGTTTCAGTTAATAAATTCCCTTCACGTTCCTGACCTCTCTGCCTCCTCGCCTTTTGGGTCCACCTCCTCCTCGCCGACCGGCGAGTCCTGACAGTGCTTGTTCTTTTACTGCTCTGATTTTTCATTTTTTTGACAGGTAAGTCACACCCACATGGAACATCAGCTGATAAAGACGGGTCTCAAGACACCATCATGCGACACTCTGAAGAAGGCGAAAGACTCGCCGAAACATGTCAGGTAAAAAATTAACCTAAAACATAATTGTCTGCTTTTAATGAATCAGTCAAATATCAATAATAAGAAGACAAAATGAACCTAATACAAATAAATGAATGCTTAATAACGCCCCTGCACATGCTCCTAAAAATCCAAACCTTCACCTGTAAATAAAACGTCCCGACCTGAAGACATCTTAATGTTATTATTTTGTTATACACACAGCGCCGCCAAGTGGAATCAAAAATGTGTTTTTATTTTAATTTTCACGTACTGCACGGTGACCTTTTGACGAATCCGACTGAAAATTAGTCAGAAAAGACTCAAGACAATGATCTTACTCTCTGCCGAATTTTGTGACGTTTTGGCAAAAGGCGTGGCTATTACGGTGCTGAAAAGTCCGATTGTACTTTGTGGCAACAAAAGCTCCGGCAACATGACTCAGATGATCCTATCTTCTCGAAGTTGTACACATTTGAGGATACTTCAGCCCTGAAGACATCTACCAACTTATTTTTCATCGTAGTAGTAGCGCCACCAACTGGTAAAAGCTAATACAAGTTATTTTCTTGGATGTTTTTCTCCGTGCAACTCAACAAGGTCGCCCTCATATATGCTCGGATGACTGTTTCGGCCATGAGGATGTCACAATACGAAATTCATCCTTTTTCGTGAAAAGTTGTGGGAGTGGCATTGCACTGTTCGGCAATAAAACAACGCTGATTATGAGGTTCTAAATATGAACGACAACTCGTGAAACTTTACACACACATCAGGCAGAGCAAATTCATCAATATTTTATACGTTAGTTGTGCAGCTTTTTTGAAATGGCTCGCCATGGCCCTCGAGAAATGTTCAAAAAAGCAGCCCTGGTTGAGTGTTTCACCTCGCTTTTTGTAAATTTTATGGAGTACAGTGAACCCTCGGTTGTCGCGGTTAATGGGGACCGAGACCACCCGCGGAAACTGAAAATCCGCGAAGTAGCGGCGCACCTTCAAAAATGCTTAAAAAAAAATACAATATATATAATAAATATATATATATATAGATATATATATATAGATATATATATATATATATACAGAGAGAGAGAGAGAGTGAAATTCATGTTATAACAAAAAAAACAAATTATTATTAAAACGTATTATTTTTTTATTCCCCAGCCATTCTTTTTGTATTTATTTAATTACTCCGACTTTTACCTGCTGGTACGCCGTCCGGTGTGCCCTGTGAAATGAAAGGTGGCATTCTTTATTCATTTATTTATTTATTCTTTTATACATTCATAACTGACAGCTTCGCGCTCCGCTCGTGCCCGGGCGGAAGAGGTGCTCCAATTCGGCTTAACTGTGACACACACCCGCCCTCCTCCCCCGGAGCTTCCATTCGGTTAAACTTAGGGGCGGCTTGGCACCGCCCGTGCCCGGGGAAGGTGCTCCTCTTCGGCTTACTGTGACGCGAGCATGCCCTCCTCCTCCGGAGCTTCCATTCGGTTAAACTTAGGGGCCGCTTGGAACCGCCCGTGCCCGGGGAAGGTGCTCCTCTTCGGCTTACTGTGACGCGAGCATGCCCTCCTCCTCCGGAGCTTCCATTCGGTTAAACTTAGGGGCCGCTTGGCACCGCCCGTGCCCGGGGAAGGTTCTCCTCTACGGCTTAACTGCCACGCACGCCGGCCGGAGCTCTGGTACTGTCCGAACCGCGCGAAACGTCGCCACCGATCGTGTCCGAGGGAACGTGCTCTTCTTCGTCCACTCTCCTCTTCGCCCACGCTCTTCTTCGGCGCACACCGGCCGACTAACCGCTCCAGCGCCCCGTCGTACCGCTCGGCGAAACTACAATGCCCCCGAATATTTTTTAGACCCGCGAAGCACTGAACCCGCGAAAGGTGAACCGCCAAGTAGCGAGGGTTCACTCTATGTATAAGACCAAGACCTACAAAAAAGTCTCTTGGAGCAAT
This sequence comes from Idiotropiscis lumnitzeri, assembly GCF_059441095.1. Lineage (NCBI taxonomy): Eukaryota > Metazoa > Chordata > Actinopteri > Syngnathiformes > Syngnathidae > Idiotropiscis > Idiotropiscis lumnitzeri. The sequence goes on from NW_028283814.1 coordinate 127,862, forward strand.
GAGCTAGGTTTTACAGGAAGTCGGCCATTTTGAATTTACTTAAAAGGGGGCGGGTCACCACAATGGACTTTGTGTAGAAATTATTATTGGGGCCCGAGCAGCGACCGCTGAGAGGTCCCTATTGTTTTTCTAGAAATTGTTATTAGGGCCCGAGCTGCGACGGCTGCGAGGTCCCTATTGTTTTTGTAGAAAATATTATTACTTTTATTATTATTATTATTATTATTATTATTAGGGCCTGAGCAGCGACCGCTGCGAAATCCCTGTTGTTTTTGTAGAAATTATTATTATTATTATTTTTCCGATTGTTCGATTGCATTTTTGACCCCCGAAACATGCACAAAAACTCACCAAACTTGGCAGTCTCATCGGGCATGGCGAGAAATTTGATATTTTAAACGTCTAATATGAACAGGAAGTGAGTTATGAATTTTTGAAAGTCCGACTTTTGCCCTTTTTTGCATGTTTACAGGGGTCATTCTTTTGCACCCTGATCCTAAAGGCTTCATCTGATTGCCTTAAAATTCTGTCTGTAGCATCTTAAGACCTGGGACAAACACTGGGGCTAAAATTGGGGCTAAAATCTTTTGTTTCCGAAATACTATATGACGGGGGCGGGGCTTCAAAGTTTTCACTTAAGATTTCCTTCGCCGCAATGGACAAAATGCTTAATAACTCTCCTGCACATGCTGCTAAAAATCCAAAACTTCACATGTACATAAAGAGTCGGTACCTGAAGACATCTATATGTTTATATTCTGTTATACACCTTGCGCCAATCAATATCATTTTTTACATTTTGACGTACTGCACGGTGCCCTTTTAACGAATCCGATTGAAAATTGGCTAGAAAAGACTCAAGACATTGATCTTACTCTATCCCTATTTTTGTGACTTTCCTTCGAAGGGCGTGGCTATTACGGTGCCGCAGAGTCTGATTATTCTCCGTGGCAACAAAAGTTCCTGCAAAATGATTCAGATGATCCATCTTCTCGAAATTTTTCACATTTGAGGATATTCAGGCCCTGAAGACGGCTGCCAACTTATTTTTGATCGCAGTGGTAGCGCCACCAACTGGTTAAAACAAATACAAATTATTTTCGTTGATTTTTTTCTCCGGGCAGGTTAACAAAATCTACCTTATATTTGCTCGGATGAGTGTTTAGGCCTTGAGGATGTCACAATACGAAAGTCTTTCGCCTTCTTCAGAGTGTCACATGATGGTGTCTTGTGACCCGTCTTTATCAGCTGATGTTCCATGAGGGCGTGACTTACCTGTCACAAGAATGAAGGCAAGTCACGCCCCCCGCTGTCCGTTCACTCCGCCAAGATGCTGCTCCAGGTGGTAGAGAGGATGAAGGCTCCCTTGTCTCTGTTCATGGTTTTTATGCCTCGCTTGCAGATCTCAATGGCCTCTCTGATCCAGCGCTGTTGTTCGTTCTCTTCGGTGCGGATGACCCTGCCCTTCTCCCGGTCCATGATGTGGTTTTCCCTTTTGCAGTGGTCAGTGATTGCTGATTTGTAATGTTCATGTTGTGCTTGTCATGATCCGCGTCGGGCATGACAGCCTTTTGTTATTGTTTTCATATGCATGCGGTTTTTGTTATTGTTTTTGTTGTTATTTTCTCCCCTCCTTCCTGCCATGTGCCTTTTCCTGTCTGTTTTGATCAGCTGAGCAGGGGCGTTTCCCCTCAGCACCTCGCCCTCACCAGCCACGCACCTGCTCCTCATCAACGATCACACACCTGCTCCCCATCTGCTCCCCTGATTACCGGACTACTTAAGCCTTCCATGCTCTCAACCCAGTGTCGGGTCATTGCCGAAAATCACGGACAGCCACGACCACCTTTGTTCACGTTCTGCTCCTTGTTCATGTTCATGCTCTGGTTCCCCTCTTCGTTCCCGTCTTTCAGTGTTGTTCCTCGCCCTGCCTCCCAGTCTGGTTACGTTAAGTTTGTCTTTTGTTATTTTTCACCCTGCCACATTGTTTGCCCTGGTTGTTTCAGTTAATAAATTCCCTTCATGTTTCTGACCTCTCTGCCTCCTCGCCTTTTGGGTCCACCTCCTCCTCGCCGACCGGCGAGTCCTGACAGAATGACCCGACCAAAGAAGGACCCAGCGAGAGGCTCATGACGCCGCCGGACGGACAACCCCCCTCAGCCTGCCGACCAACCCCGTGTCCTTCAAGTAGGTTCCATTTTCCGCTCGACGTCTGTTTCTCCCCTTTTGCCCCCCGATTACAGCACCGATTACCAGCCTGTCATACCCCCTCACCTGATCATAGATTCGGATTACGAGGACGATTTTGAGCACCAAGCCCTTTCACCCCCTCACGGTTCGAGTAAGTCCGGTCACGAGTTTGATTTTGAGCACCTTGCCCCTCACATTTTTTCTGATCCAGATCACGACTATGATTTTGAATATATTGCCACTCTCTTAGTCGCTCAGCGCAACGCGGAGTTATTTTTGAGCCGTCACCCTCCTCCCCCCGAGCCATTTGAGTTTTTCGCGACCACCTCCCACTCCCCCTCGCGCGCTTCACGTCCCAAATCCCGGAAGTCACGGTCACGTCGCGCACATCGTTCACCATCAGTTTCAGCACCGGATCACGCTCCCCTGGCTTCTCCTAGCTCGCGTTCACCAGCCCCCGCAGTCACGGTCCCTCAGGTCTCCCGTTTTCCTGATTCCCTATGGCGGCAGGCTGACAGGGATCAGGGTTCCCGGTTCGGCTGTGCCCGGATCGACTGCTGCACCCGGCCCGCTGTCGCCTCCACGCCTGCAGCAGTGACCAATGCAGCTCCCGCTGCACGGACCCCGCCGCCTCCATGCGAGCCGCAGCCTCCAGAGTCCCGTGCCGACTCCTCGAAGGCGGCCGAGCCCCGTTCCGGCTCCCCGCCAGCTGCTGAGCCCTGTCCCGGCTCCCCGCCAGCTGCTGAGCCCTGTCCCGGCTCCCCGCCAGCTGCTGAGCCCTGTCCCGGCTCCCCGCCAGCTGCTGAGCCCTGTCCCGGCTCCCCGCCAGCTGCTGAGCCCTGTCCCGGCTCCCCGCCAGCTGCTGAGCCCAGTCCCGGCTCCCCGCCAGCTGCTGAGCCCAGTCCCGGCTTCCCGCCAGCTGCTGAGCCCAGTCCCGGCTCCCCGCCAGCTGCTGAGCCCAGTCCCGGCTCCCCGCCAGCTGCTGAGCCCAGTCCCGGCTCCCCGCCAGCTGCTGAGCCCAGTCCCGGCTCCCCGCCAGCTGCTGAGCCCAGTCCCGGCTCCCCGCCAGCTGCTGAGCCGTGTCCCGGCTCCCCGTCAGCGGCCGAGCCCCGTCCCGGGGCCCCAATGGCGATCCCAGCTCCCGATCCAGCGGAGCACGCTGTGCGCCCAAACCAAGTTCACGTTCAGGCGGAGCACATCCTGCCCCCGACCCAAGTTCACGTTCACGCGGAGCCCGTCCGGCGTCCGTCCCTAGTTCACGTTCAGGCGGAGCACGCTGTGCGTCCGTCCCAAGCTCACGTTCAGGCGGAGCACGCTGTGCGTCCGTCCCAAGCTCACGTTCAGGCGGAGCACGTTGTGCGTCCGTCCCAAGTCCACGTTCAGGGGAAGCACACCCTGCTTCCGACCCAGGTTCACGTTCAGGAGGAGCACGCTGCGCGTCCGTCCCAAGCTCACGTTCCGGCGGAGCACGTTGTGCGTCCGTCCCAAGCCCATGTTCCGGTGGGGCACGCCTTGCCTCCGCTCCAAGCTCACGTTTTGGCAGAACACGGCCCGCAGCCGTCACTCCCGGTCCCTGCACCCGTGGTGGACGACGAGCAGTCGCCTGCCGTATCGGTCCCAGCGGCGCCTGATGAAGCGCCGCCGCTCCCGGTCCCGGTGCCTGCGATGGACGACGGTCCGCCGCCGAGTCACGCCTCAGCCTCGGCGACGCACGACGACCCACCATCGCACCCCGCTCTGGCCTCGGCAGCATCCGACGACCCGTCGCCACTGCTCGCCTTGGCTCCGGCAGCGCTCGACGACCCACGGCCGCTCCTGGTTTCTGCCTCGGCGGTGGACGGCGACTCACCGCCGCTCCACATTCTTGTCTCGGCAGGGGTCGACGACCAGCCGCCGCTCCCGGTTCCGGTGCCCGCGATGGACGACGGTCCGCCGCCGCGTCACGCCTCAGTCTCGGCGACGCACGAGGACCCACCACCGCGCCCCGCTCTGGCCGCGGCAGCATCCGACGACCCGTCGCCACTGCTCGCCTTGGCCCCCATTGTGGGACTAATAAAGGACATCTTATCTTATCTTCTCTTATTATTATTATTATTATTAGGGCCTGAGCAGCGACCGCTGCGAAGTCCCTATTGTTTTTGTAGAAATTATTATTATTATTATTTTTCCGATTGTTCGATTGCATTTTTGACCCCCGAAACATGCACAAAAATTCACCAAACTTGGCAGTCTCATCGGGCATGGCGAAAAATGTGATATTTTAATGTCTAATATGAATAGGAAGTGAGTTATGAATTTTTGAAAGTCCGACTTTTGCCCTTTTTTGCATGTTTACAGGGGTCATTCTTTTGCACCCTGATCCTAAAGGCTTCATCTGATTGCCTTAAAATTCTGTCTGTAGCATCTTAAGACCTGGGACCAACACTGGGGCTAAAATTTTTTGTTTCCGAAATACTATATGACGGGGGCGGGGCTTCGAAGTTTTCACTTAAGATTTCCTTCGCCGCAATGGACAAAATGCTTAATAACTCTCTGCACATGCTGCTAAAAATCCAAAACTTCACATGTACATAAAGAGTCGGTACCTGAAAACATCTATATGTTTATATTCAGTTATACACCTTGCGCCAATCAATATCATTTTTTACATTTTGACGTACTGCACGGTGCCCTTTTAACGAATCCGATTGAAAATTGGCTAGAAAAGACTCAAGACATTGATCTTACTCTATCCCTATTTTTGTGACTTTCCTTCGAAGGGCGTGGCTATTACGGTGCCGCAGAGTCTGATTATTCTCCGTGGCAACAAAAGTTCCTGCAAAATGATTCAGATGATCCATCTTCTTGAACTTTTTCACATTTGAGGATATTCAGGCCCTGAAGACGGCTGCCAACTTATTTTTGATCGCAGTGGTAGCGCCACCAACTGGTTAAAACAAATACAAATTATTTTCGTTGATGTTTTTCTCCGGGCAGGTTAACAAAATCTACCTTATATTTGCTCGGATGAGTGTTTAGGACTTGAGGATGTCACAATACGAAAGTCTTTCGCCTTCTTCAGAGTGTCACATGATGGTGTCTTGTGGCCCGTCTTTATCAGCTGATGTTCCATGAGGGCGTGACTTACCTGTCACAAGAATGAAGGCAAGTCACGCCCCCCGCTGTCCGTTCACTCCGCCAAGATGCTGCTCCAGGTGGTAGAGAGGATGAAGGCTCCCTTGTCTCTGTTCATGGTTTTTATGCCTCGCTTGCAGATCTCAATGGCCTCTCTGATCCAGCGCTGTTGTTTGTTCTCTTCGGTGCGGATGACCCTGCCCTTCTCCCGGTCCATGATGTGGTTTTCCCTTTTGCAGTGGTTAGTGATTGCTGATTTGTAATGTTCATGTTGTGCTTGTTCTTTTACTGCTCTGATTTTTCATTTTTTTGACAGGTAAGTCACACCCTCATGGAACATCAGCTGATAAAGACGGGTCTCAAGACACCATCATGCGACACTCTGAAGAAGGCGAAAGACTCGCCGAAACATGTCAGGTAAAAAATTAACCTAAAACATAATTGTCTGCTTTTAATGAATCAGTCAAATATCAATAATAAGAAGACAAAATGAACCTAATACAAATAAATGAATGCTTAATAACGCCCCTGCACATGCTCCTAAAAATCCAAACCTTCACCTGTAAATAAAACGTCCCGACCTGAAGACATCTTAATGTTATTATTTTGTTATACACACAGCGCCGCCAAGTGGAATCAAAAATGTGTTTTTATTTTAATTTTCACGTACTGCACGGTGCCCTTTTGACGAATCCGACTGAAAATTAGTCAGAAAAGACTCAAGACAATGATCTTACTCTCTGCCGAATTTTGTAACGTTTTGGCAAAAGGCGTGGCTATTACGGTGCTGAAAAATCCGATTGTACTTTGTGGCAACAAAAGCTCCGGCAACATGACTCAGATGATCCTATCTTCTCGAAGTTGTACACATTTGAGGATACTTCAGCCCTGAAGACATCTACCAACTTATTTTTCATCGTAGTAGTAGCGCCACCAACTGGTAAAAGCTAATACAAGTTATTTTCTTGGATGTTTTTCTCCGTGCAACTCAACAAGGTCGCCCTCATATATGCTCGGATGACTGTTTCGGCCATGAGGATGTCACAATACGAAATTCATCCTTTTTCGTGAAAAGTTGTGGGAGTGGCATTGCACTGTTCGGCAATAAAACAACGCTGATTATGAGGTTCTAAATATGAACGACAACTCGTGAAACTTTACACACACATCAGGCAGAGCAAATTTATCAATATTTTATACGTTAGTTGTGCAGCTTTTTTTAAATGGCTCGCCATGGCCCTCGAGAAATGTTCAAAAAAGCAGCCCTGGTTGAGTGTTTCACCTCGCTTTTTGTAAATTTTATGGAGTACAGTGAACCCTCGGTTGTCGCGGTTAATGGGGACCGAGACCACCCGCGGAAACTGAAAATCCGCGAAGTAGCGGCGCACCTTCAAAAATGCTTAAAAAAATATACAATATATATAATAAATATATAAATATTTATATTTATATATATATATATATATATATATACGGGGAGAGAGAGAGAGAGTGAAATTCATGTTATAACAAAAAAACCAAATTATTATTAAAACGTATTTTTTTTTTATTCCCCAGCCATTCTTTTTGTATTTATTTAATTACTCCGACTTTAACCTGATGGTACGCCGTCCGGTGTGCCCTGTGAAAAAAAGGTGGCATTCTTTATTTATTTATTCTTTCATAACGGACAGCCTCGCGCTCCGCTCGTGCCCGGGCGGAAGAGGTGCTCCAATTCGGCTTAACTGTGACACACGCCCGACCTCCTCCCCCGGAACTTCCATTCGGTTAAACTTAGGGGCCGCTTGGCACCGCCCGTGCCCGGGGAAGGTGCTCCTCTTCGGCTTACTGTGACGCGAGCATGCCCTCCTCCTCCGGAGCTTCCATTCAGTTAAACGTAGGGGCCGCTTGGAACCGCCCGTGCCCGGGGAAGGTGCTCCTCTTCGGCTTACTGTGACGCGAGCATGCCCTCCTCCTCCGGAGCTTCCATTCGGTTAAACTTAGGGGCCGCTTGGAACCGCCCGTGCCCGGGGAAGGTGCTCCTCTTCGGCTTACTGTGACGCGAGCATGCCCTCCTCCTCCGGAGCTTCCATTTGGTTAAACTTAGGGGTCGCTTGGCACCGCCCGTGCCCGGGGAAGTGTTAAAGAAATTTAAGTTTGTATGTTCATCTGTTAGTTTTGTTGTTTAGTTTGTCATCTTAGCAAGTTTCAAACTATAACTAATCTTACAGGCCCCCTTTGTTGCACATGCATTCGTATCTTTCTGGCCTCTAATTAAACTTTCGACAGCTACGGGTGCCAGGTACGGCCTCATCGCGAATGTGACTCCCCAACGCCAGAACCCTTTTCTGTAAACACCTCCCTTGGGGTGTTGATGACCCCTTTAACCCTTCGTAGATAATGTTGGGGCCCGAGGCCTCTTAAGGCTGTAACTTATGCATTTAGGGAGGTCCAACACAAGGCTTGGTATTTCTAAAGCAACAATATCGTCATGGCCATAAAATAAGTTCAACATGTTAAGCCTTGTGAAAATACACTACACAGGTCAAATGAAGTTCAGAGTGAACATGCTCCCTTTTGCTGTTAGAATAAGCAGAAGTATGAACAAAAGGTGTCTTGTAAGCTGAAACCGTTAGAATAGGCAGGAAGAGGGTGGGCAAGTGGGATGGAGTCAAATGTCAAGTTTTCCATTCTGTATGTATTGCATATTCAAATTGCTTATGCTGATGCAAATAAAAACCATGTGTGCAGTCGAACACGCTGGCTTCGCCTCGGAGTTCGAGGGCTGCCCAGCGCGGAAATGACAGACAATCTTGGCTGGTTGATTCATTTGTTCAGGCTTGTTTTGATAGAAACATCCTTAACATTACTTGGTCCTTCGAATGCCGGATGAAAACGTGTGATCTGCGGTGGACGATTGACGACGACTGAAAACGGCGCCATCGTGAAAAGTCCTCTCTTCCAGGAGGCCGGTCCTCGGCCATCCTCCACCGGAGAGAACACAGACTTCATCCATGAACCGCGAGTGTCTCGACCAGCGGAGAGATTGTCACAGGTCAGTGGTTGTATACAACAGATAGTAAAAAACTTTTTGGGGTTTTTGAAGGATAGTAGGGTTTCAGGGAGTTCCTTTACCCGAAGAGATAGTACATCTTAGCTTAGCTATTTTCTGGAAGAAATACAGATTTAACTTTGCTATTTTGGAAGACTTGTTGGAAGACTCGGACAGTACAGAATTAACTGTTGTTTATTCTGGAAGGCAGATTAAGGCATTCCTTGTCTGGTAGAGAGTACAAGTGTAGTTGATTATATCTGCTCGGATAGTACAGAATTAACTGTTGTTTTTTCTGGAAGACAGATTTAGGGGTCCTTATTTCTGGTAGAGTACAGATGTAATTATTACTATATTTGGAAGTGATAGTACAACGTTTGTTATTTATAGAAGACGAAAATAGTTTATCTATTTTCACAGACACAGAACTGATCAATCTGTGAGTGTGTATGTGTATTGTATGAATGTCCAACGTTTGAGAAATCTAAAACTGACCGAGGGTTGTGAGTAAAAACACCCAGGAATACCCGCTCCAAATTGGGAGTAGAAGCTTGGTATTCAACCCAAAGTCAGGCAATTTGAATTTTTCTCAACACTGAGGAACCATAACTAGACACCATAACAATTAAGACTGTCAGAAATGGCGGCAGAATTGATGAAGGAAGTTAACTGTCAACTTTCCGAATTTGAAATAAAGGAAAAATGTAGGTTAGTTGAAATTGAAAAATATTGATTAGCTTCTCGTTTGTAGCTGTTCAATGTTGAGAACTGTGTGTGTTGTTTTGTGGGCCCGTGTATATGTCTGAGTCTGACTATGTGTGTGTGTGAGAACAAAGAAGAGAAAGGGTGGGGGTTGAGTCAGTGAGCTGGAGTGTGTGCGATTGGGGATTACTAATACCACTTGGTATTTTATCCCATGTAATACAGTAGGATTATAAACAGCAGACTGTTGTGGATGTAATAGACAAGAAATCTCCACCTGAAAAAGTTGAACTGAGAATTGCCACAACAGGAAAATTGAGTTGCTGTCCTACTGATGAGAAACCAGTTTTTAGAACACCCTAGGTGTTGACAAACTGGTCCAATTTTCTAAAATTGGGGTATTGGGTAGTATAGTAAAGTCCAGGGAAACTTTGCAGTGTAGAGATTGGAAGTTAATAAGAAAAGAAAAGGAATGTGTAAAGAAAGAAAAAGAATGTGTAGAAAAGGGAAAGGAACAATTAATGTTCCATAGAAAGGATTGATGAAGTCCAAATGATAGGGCAAGTGAGAAAGGTGTCATGGGCAGATTTGCAAGTGGAAAACTGTATAGAGTAACAGAATTAGAACCTATGTGGTTGAGGGATGTAAGACACTGAGTTGGTTGCATGAATTGAAAGAGAGAAGTAGGTGTTATGAAAGATGGAATGAAGGTTTTGAAAGTGAACATGAGGAATCTTTGCAAAAGCATAGGTGTTTCCTGATTTTGAATTTTAAGTGGTGTCAAACCTGAGGTGCGGGGGCAGAATTTGGTTCTCTAACTGAGAGGCAAGGTAGGTTGAGAAGGAAAAGCATAAGTGAAATAGGATGAGCGGAAAGTTAAGAGGGGGTTGGAGATGACTGAGAGGTAAAGTAGGTTGGGCAGATGCCAGAAGGAAAGCGTAAGTGAATTGGAACGAGCGGAAAGTTTAGGGGGAAGGAGCTGTTGCCATTGGCTTGAGATTGCCTGCTCGTAAATTGGCAGGGAGGAGTGGCCAGTAAACTGGAGCCTTTGGTAGGGGGCGTAACCCCTGGCAGCTTGGTTGCCTGGGGACCGCGTGATTGGCGTATGAACAGTGAGGCCCCCCCCCTCCCTTCTTTTTCTGCTGTGAGCGTCTAGGATAGGCTTGCACACGAGGGCGGCCAAGGAGAAGACGAGTAATTTACATAATGAATGAAGGGTTTGAGAACTTGTTTTAAGGAAGTGTACGATTGGGAAAATGAATGACTAGGCCGGGACCCCAGTGGGGCTTCGGACTGCGAGTTGATGTCCAAACCTCTGGATTCCCCCTCTGACAGTGACAACAGTGAGGACATTGAGGAAGATATTAAACATATGTTTGACCTCGAGAATTACTTAATGCGTCATCAAACTGAACCGATGAGATGCAGCTGTTAAAAAAGGAAGTCACATATTTAGGCCGCATTTTGACTGAAAAGGGGCGCATTTTTGGTGACAAGCAAAAAGAAGGCGTTGCCCGAGCCCTAAAACCAATAACAAAGAAGTAAATGATGTCCCTTATAGGTGTACGCAATTATTGCCAGGCATGGATTGCAAAGTACTTAGAAATCACACGACTATTGCTGGACATCATTTATGACAAGCCAATGACATTTGAGGAAAAAAAAAATGTTTGAACACTTGAGGTTGACAAGCTTTTGAACTTGTCAAGTGTGAACTCATTGATTAAGATGTATTAGCACTACCAAATTACTATGAGCCATTTGAGCAAACAGTGACTGCAAAAAATGGTTTCATGACCTTGTGTGGCTGCAGACGCGCAGGGCTCATGAAATCACTTGCATATTAGTCACAACAATTGGATCAAGCAGCCTTCACCCACCACATTCACATTGCACGGCGACCTAATTGTCACATTACACTGATAAGGTGCGCTCAGCCCAGCGTCACTTTTTCCCGCACCAGTAGAAGGCACACCACACGACTGTGGAAGCCGAGTCCAAATTACCACCAAACAGCGACCTGACCTCTTGGACACCTTTCTCCCGACTGGAGAGACAGTTTTTTGACGGCCGCAAAGGGGTGGGAATTTTTTTTTTAACAAAGCATTTTGTTTCAAGGGATATTAAAATCTGTATGTGCAGGACAAGCAGCAGAAACTTCTGTGCTGATCCAGAATTGTAAGATGTTTTCTAAAAAACATTTTACAATTTGGACTGACTGCCAAGATATATGTTTATGTGTTCTGTCGACATTGGGCAAACGGCGTTTTAAAAAATCACAAAAGATGAAAGAAAAGTTGTGCATAAAGCACGTCTAAATAAGTATTTGTAAATGCAAAATTTTCTGAACAGAAAATGAAACGATTACAATTGAATACTGCCTCGCAGACAATGCAGCAAGGGGTAATGCACACACACACACACACACACACGCAGCAAATCAACTTGACAATTTGATCTCACGCCAGGGAAAAATACACCACTAATTGAATGCACACATTGGGAGAAAAAAGGTGCAAACATTGCTGAGGAGTAGAGGAGTAACATGAGTGACACATGTGTGTCAACAGGGGGAAGTATGATATGAAATTGTTCCCACATATAGACTTTTCAACAAAAAACTTTTTTTTAGACAAAGTGTTAGTTGTTTGGGTTGCAATATTGTTTGGTTATAATTAATGTGTTTTCAAAATGGATTACGTTGTTTCCAACAACACATGATGATGTTAAAACAGTTGGAAAAAGTGTTGTGTAATCGAATTATCCTGACATTTGGAATTTCAAGAGTGATTTAAAGTGAAAATGATGCATTTTGTGAATAATGTTTGTAACAAGTGGGACAGTTGTTGCAAAATTGACTCAAAGCGTCATTTTGCATACAGTCTGCAGGACTTGTGGAACGCACGAATGGAACTGACTTATCAAGACAAAGAAAAAAAAAAGAGACAATGGCCAGACTGTGTTTCAATCACAGCAATGAGGATAGTGCCAGCCGAAGGAAGGACACTATCCCCTTTTTATCCTATATGGCCTCACACATAGACTCTCAGGTTCATCAGAACCACCAGCGACTGGCACATCTGTCCCAGTCCACATGAAAGACATGTTTGACCACAATTACTGGCCAGTGTGTTTTGATCCACAGATAAACCACGTCCATGTGGGAGACCAACTCTTCCTCAAGGTGCTGAAACGACCTCGTTGGGACAGTGAACGCTGGGACGGCCCTCATCAGGTGATTGCAGTGACCCCGACGGCAGCAAAGGTCGAGGGGCGTGGCGGCTGGAACCATCAGTCGCAGTGCAAGCTTCTCCGGTCCCTGCTGAAGGCTGAGCGACGCAAGTCCCTTGGAGAGGATCTCCACCACGTACACTCCAATGTACCAACAAAAGACCACAGTTGGAAAGAGGGTTTTCCGTGGCAAACACACCCCTCTCGGAAGGATGGAGCAAGCCGCCGAACAGCAACTGGGCACTGCCCTGTCGACCAGATGCATCATCTACTTCCTTGCAGGGCTGTGCCTGGTCAGCGCACAACCTCGAGACCAGGACAACGTCAAACGCAGACGAGTTGCACAGGCGCAGACTGCTGACTACACGCACATCAAATAAAACCTGCAGCCTCTGAAAAAACGCTCAAGGTCACTGATTCATGTAACTTGCATCACAGAAAAGAGTTGCAGTTGTGAATGTTTGATGTTCCGGGTTTATTTTGTACATACATGTATTGGACCAAAAACTGCATTAGCTTTGCTTTATTATCTTTTAATTGTTATTATTTTTTTGGGCTTCTCGTTCGGGGCATGGGTTTCTACCCTTTTCTCCAAGAATTTTTGAGTTTTTGGGTAGTTTTTCTCCCCCCTCAAGCGACAGCCTTTGATGATGAGATTTGAAACTTGATAAACAGGAGGGATATGTTAAAGAAATTTAAGTTTGTATGTTCATCTGTTAGTTTTGTTGTTTAGTTTGTCATCTTAGCAAGTTTCAAACTATAACTAATCTTACAGGCCCCCTTTGTTGCACATGCATTCGTATCTTTCTGGCCTCTAATTAAACTTTCGACAGCTACGGGTGCCAGGTACGGCCTCCTCGCGAATGTGACTCCCCAACGCCAGAACCCTTTTCTGTAAACACCTCCCTTGGGGTGTTGATGACCTCTTTAACCCTTCGTAGATAATGTTGGGGCCCGAGGCCTCTTAAGGCTGTAACTTCTGCATTTAGGGAGGTCCAACACAAGGCTTGGTATTTCTAAAGCAACAATATCGTCATGGCCATAAAATAAGTTCAACACGTTAAGCCTTGTGAAAATACACTACACAGGTCAAATGAAGTTCAGAGTGAACTTTTGCTGTTAGAATAAGCAGAAGTATGAACAAAAGGTGTCTTGTAAGCTGAAACCGTTAGAATAGGCAGGAAGAGGGTGGGCAAGTGGGATGGAGTCAAATGTCAAGTTTTCCATTCTGTATGTATTGCATATTCAAATTGCTTATGCTGATGCAAATAAAAACCATGTGTGCAGTCGAACACGCTGGCTTCGCCTCGGAGTTCGAGGGCTGCCCCGCGCGTAAATGACAGACAATCTTGGCTGGTTGATTCATTTGTTCAGGCTTGTTTTGATAGAAACATCCTTAACAGGAAGGTGCTCCTCTACGGCTTAACTGCCACGCACGCCGGCCGGAGCTCTGGTACGGTCCGAACCGCGCGAAACGTCGCCACCGATCGTGTCCGGGGGAACGTGCTCTTCTTCGTCCACTCTCCTCTTCGCCCACGCTCTTCTTCGGCGCACGCCGGCCGTCTAACCGCTCCAGCGCCCTGTCGTGCCGCTCGGCGAAACTACAATGCCCCCGAATATTTTTTAGACCCGCGAAGCACTGAACCCACGAAAGGTGAACCGCGAAGTAGCGAGGGTTCACTGTATGTATAAGACCAAGACCTACAAAAAAGTCTCTTGGAGCAATGAGCTAGGTTTTACAGGAAGTCGGCCACTTTGAATTTACTTAAAAGGGGGCGGGTCACCACAATGGACTTTGTGTAGAAATTATTATTGGGGCCCGAGCAGCGACCGCTACGAGGTCCCCATTGTTTTTGTCGAAATCATTATTATTTTTATTATTATTATTAGGGCCCGAGCAGTGGCCGCTGCGATGTCCCTATTGTTTTTCTAGAAATTGTTATTAGGGCCCGAGCTGCGACGGCGGCGAGGTCCCTATTGTTTTTGTAGAAATTATTATTAGGGCCCGAGCAGCGACCGCTACGAGGTCCCCATTAACCGCGATAACCGAGGGTTCACTGTATTACTCTTACTCGATCTTGGCGCCGCTTTTGACACTTGATCATAACATATTATTAAAACGCCTTGAAACTTGTGTTGGCATTTCAGGTTCAGCGCTTTCTTGGATTAATTCGTATCTGTCGGAGACGACGCACCGTGTAATTCATGGCAATGCGTCTTCTGATCTTTGTAAGATCACACGCGGAGTTCCGCAGGGATTGGTACTAGATGCTACCGCTTGGTGATATTATACGGAAATATCACATTAGTTTTCATTGTTATGCTGATGATACGCAATTATACATGCCGTTGGATATAACGAATCCGTGTGATTGCTATAAATTAGAGGCATGCCTTGCCGAAATTAAACTATGAATGTCTTTCAATATTTTGCGTCTTAACTCAGATAAAACCGAGATGCTGATCATTGGACCAGCGCGTCATCTGTACCTTTTTCAAAGACACCACTATGAGTATCGATAAATTGCCCAAAAGGATTCAACAAAAAATCTCGGTCTTATATTTGACACAACTATGTCGTTTCAAATGCACATTAAAAATATTACTAGAACTGCATTTGTTCATCTGCGTAACATTGCTAAAATTCGCCCAATTCTATCAACTTGTGATGCAAAAATCTTAATCCATGCGTTTGTTACGTCTCGCCTCGACTATTGTAACGTTTTGCTCTCGGGTCTCCCCATGTCTAGTATTAAAAGTTAGTTCAAAATGCAGCAGCTAGACTCTTGACTAGAACGAGAAAGTTTGATCATATTACCCCGATACTTGCCAATTTGAATTGGCTTCCGGTCCACTTGAGATGTGATTTTAAAGTTCTGCTACTTGCCTATAAAATATTGCATGGCTTAGCACCTTCCTATCTCGTTGACCTCGTGGTACCATATGTTCCGTCCCGAAACCTTCGCTCACAAAATGCTGGTCTTTTAGTGATCCCGCGAGCCAAAAAGAAGTCCACAGGTTCTAGAGCGTTCTCTATTCGGGCACCAATGCTTTGGAATGTACTACCCTCAGGTATTAGAGGCGCCACCTCAGTAGAAATGTTCAAAACACTATTAAAGACGCATTTATACTCTTGTGCATTTAGTTGAACTATTTGTTGGCCTGTTTACTGCCGCTTTTTCTCTTATCTTCTCTTTTCTGCCCCCTTTTCCCCGGCTGGGGGATTAGGTGACGGTGACCCACTAGGAAGTTTAAGGCATTGACAAACTGGGCATGCACCTGTTCCAGTGATGTCGTCTTCCTGCAGCGCGACATTTATTTATATACTTTAGCATCTAATTTAATTATTTGTTGGCCTGTTTACTGCCACTTCTCCTCTTTTCTGCCCCCTCTTCCCCTGCTTGGGAATTAGGTGATGGTGACCTGCTATGAAGATTACGGCACTGACCAACCGGGGAGGGACCTGCTCTGCCGAAGTCGTCTTCATGCAGCACCTCTTCTGATTTCCCTATATTTCAGCACTTCGTTGAACTACTTGTTGGCCTGTTTACTATTTCTGTTCTTTTTTTTCTGTTCCCAATTCCACAGCTTGGGAATTAGGTGATGGTGATTCACTTGGAAGTGGCTGTTCTGAATTTACCCCAAACTGACTATTTCAAGATCAAAGGCTCAACCTCGGATATGCTGCCATGGCGATTACGGTCCTGGATGAGGACCCACTCCACTAAAGTCATCTTCCTGCAGCACTTCATTTAATTGACTCTCACATTATCTCATCTAACATTGTATAGCATCATTGTATGTGTCAAATGTTGCCCACTTGGCATCCAAAGCAGCCTGGTCATCCTGGAAGGGGGTTTCCCCCCCATCTGTGGTCCCTTCTCAAGTTTTCTCACTTTTCCCCCAATGGGGTTTTGAGTTTTTCCTTGCCCTCCTGGGGGTTAAGATCAGTGGATGTTGATTGTGGTTATGTAAAGCCCTTTGAGACTGTCTGTGATTAAGGGCTATACACATAAAATTGACTTGACTCGACTTGGACCAGAATAGAAGTGGATGAGGGAAAAAGGGAGGGGCGGTGTTGACTGATATTGTGCAGATGGAAGTAGGCTGACCGGGTTGTGTTATTATGCTTATGGAAAGATAGAGTGCTGTCAAGGATGACACCCAGACTCTTGACCTGAGGGGATGGGAAAACAATGGAGGGGCCAACAGGAATGGGAAAACTGCCAACTTTGGATTGTATTGATTTTGTACTGAAAAGAATAACTTCTGTTTTGTCGCTGTTAAGCCTCATGAAATTATTAGAAAACCAGTCATTGATTTCAGATAGACAGGAGGTGACGGAGGTGGGAGGGAGTGATATGCTGGGTTTGCAGGAGAACTAGAGCTGGGTGTCATCCGCGAAGCAATGGAAAGCGATATTGAATTTTCGGAAAATTCTGCCAAGGGGAAGGAGGTATATGATAAATAATAGGGGGGCCAGGACCGAGCCTTGGGGCAAACCTGAGGTGACTGGGAGGGACTTTGATGAGAAATATTTAAGCTGGATGAACTGAGTGCGGTCTTTGAAGTATGAATGGAACCAGTTGAGGGCGGTGTGGGTGATGCCGATGGAAGAAAGTCTTTTGAGAAGGATGGTGTGTGAGATGGTGTCAAAGGCCGCAGTCAGGTTAAGAAGGATGACAATGGAGAATGAATCTGAGTCAGCTGCAATGAGGAGAGCAGAGGTGACCTTGAGTAGAGTTGATTCAGTGCTGTGAAGTGCACGGAAACCGGACTGAAAGGGTTATTGCAGGTGAGATGAGAGTGGAGTTGAGTGGCGACTACATTATCTAGTACTTTTGAAATGAATGGTAGGTAGGAAATAGGGCGGAGGTTCAGGAAATAGTACTGAGCGGCTTTTTCTTAATCTCATGAGAAAATGTACTTGGGCAAGCACAGTCGAAAAGAGTCGTGCGTTATCTCAGCCCAGCCTCACATTCTTCCCCCGGCACGGGTCTACGTCCAAGGGAAGGTCCTCTCCAGATTAATCATTGTCTGGATGGTTGATTCCCAGCTGGTCCCCAAGACTGGTATTCCACGGCTGGCCTTCTCCGGCGGGCAGTCTCTCCGTCTCTTCTGCTGGTATTCCCCTGTAATCTTGTCAGTGTGCATGTATGTGTGCTCCAAAATCAAATTATGTCTTTCAGAATGTGTTTTTGCAATGGCGTCCCCTTGAACCCTCCAATCAATCAATCAAATTTTATTTATAAGAGCACTTTTCATACATAAAATGCGGCTCAAAGTGCTGTACAATAAAAACATCCAAATTACAACGAAAAACTAAAACCCATTCCACCCACTCAACATAAACACAAGACACATCCACATACACGCCTGAACTCGCACACACACAGAACACTCGCATTCACACAACTTAATAAACCATCTTAGTAGAAAGACAGGGTAAGGCACAGAGAAACCATATGAGAAAATGTACCCAGGGTAGGTCATCCGCGCTGAGAGGGATGACGGCTCACGCCCACAGGGAGCTGCGCCAACACACAGACCCCTAGCCCAGACTGACCGGGGTAGACCCTACACATAGTGCAGAGGGCCCCGGTCCGCCGGGCCTAAGGAGCCTCCGGGATGAAGCCCCCTGTGAGAAGGCCAGCCACACCTCCCAGCGCGGAGGCCCCCCTTGAGGAAACACTGGAGCTAAAATATATAAAAGAAAATGATAATGCTAAACAAAAAAGAAGCTAAAAATTAAAGGACAATAATATAAAAAGACGAAGCTAAAATATATAAGAAAAATTATGATACTAAAAGACAGAGAAGAAGCTAAAAATTAAAAGACAATAATATAAAACGACGCAGCTAAAATATATAAGAAAAATGATGATACTAAAAGACAAAGAAGCTAAAAAAAATTAAAGACAATGATAATATATAAAATGACAATCCTGAATTAAAAGACTAAGATAAATTATTTAAAAGCCAAACAAAAAAGGTGAGTCTTGAGCAGGGGTGGGCAATTATTTTTTCCATGGGGCCACATAAGAAACATTAAATATTGTGGAGGGCCGGGCCAAAAGGCTGAACTCAATTCTGCATAATATTAATTGTATTTCTTTTTTAAAAAGCAGTAAATAGCACTGTTTTGACAAGCTGGCATTAAAGTTAAGCAATGAAACTAAATACCAAATAAACTGAAAAAATGAGGTTGCCTTACAAAAATGTATTCATTCAAATTTCTCAACACAATGGTAGACATAATATTAACATTTTTTACTATTTGTGACTCATATTAGTAAACATATTCTGTCACATTCACTTCAAAACACATTTTGAGTTCCATATACTGTTGGATAGTTGTGTAAAGGTTCTGAGCATTTTAAAGACATCACAATATTGTCTTTTTGCACCAAACATTAAGCAAGATACAACATATTGACTGTCACTGAACTGTGATTTTGAGAAAAAGTGTCCCAGTTCATTGTTATCTGGTGCCGTTTTTATATTTCTCTGCATGTTTCGTCTGGTAATGCCGACTCAAATTGTAGTCCTTCAACACGGCGATCTGCTCCCCGCAAACTAAACACACAGCTTTACCTCTAACTTCAGTAAATAAATACTTCGCTGTCCAATTTTTGTTGAAAATTCTACATTCGGCATCTACCTTTCTTTTTGTAGCCTGAGCGGACATTTTTGAGGACGAACGTTGTCTTGTTGTGATTCAATCGCGCGCATGTCTTGATAAACGCATTACGTCATTATGTGCGACGCACATTGTGCGGGAATAAAAAAAAAAAAACAATTTCAGAATAAAAGCAGTGCAGCTTTCGCCCATGAATGAGGTGAAATTAAAAAGTATGTTTATTTTGAAATTTCCAATTAACCTTACACTCGCGGTCAGAGTCAACCAAAGGTATGTGGCCCGGGCCATACAATGCCCAGGTCTGTCATACGGGCCAGTCAGTGCCACCCGGCGGGCCGGATGTGGCCCGCGGGCCGTGCAATGCCCAGGTCTGGTCTTGAGCCTCCTTTTAAAAATATCAACAGTCTCTGCGGACCTGATGTCCTCCGGCAGGCTATTCCATAGACGAGGACCAGAATGGCTGAATGCAGCCTCGCCATGTGTTCCAGTCCTCACCCGAGGAATAATTAACAGGCCGGTGCCAGAGGACCTCAGGGTCCGCGAGGATGGCCCAAGACCGTTAAGGCATTTAAAAACTAATTGAAGAACCTTAAAATCAATCCTGAAACACACGGGGAGCCAATGCAGCGATTTTAAAACTAAATCCAGTGCCCAATTTGGTATGTTTGCATCTCTATGTCCTATGTGGAGAATGTGCTTTGTCATATTTGTCCATGAAGTGCTGTCTGGCTTGTCATCAGTTTGTAATGTGCAGACTGAATATGTATGATGTGAATGTGAGTGTAGGTCATGAAAATACTATGTTCACACATTTATAAACTAAGTAATATAACTTTAGCATGTGAAAATAATATCATAAATCAGTAAAGACCATGACTACAATCAGTCATTCCTATGCGTAGTAGAATTAGAATTAGAATTAGAAATCCCTTTATTGTCATTGTACTCAAGTGTGCAACGAGATTAGAAGGCTCCCCTCTCCAGTGCAATACAACAATAAGACAGACAAATATATAAATTAGATTAATAAATAAGAGAGTGCAATGGAATTTAGTACAGAATAGGGTATATAAAAACACATCACGATGCTGTTCTGCAAGGTAAGGGTGTTCTCGTGTGTGTGTGAGAGTTCAGAATGGAGATGGCTCTCGGAAAGCAACTGTTTCTCAGTCTATTGGTCCTCGATTTGATGCATCTGTAGCGCCTGCCAGAGGGCAACAGGTCGAACAGGTGTGAGTTTGGGTGGGTATTGTCTTTGACGATGTTGAGATCCCTTCTGAGGCACCGGGCGGTGTAGATGTCCGACAGTGAGGGGAGAGGGCAGCCAATAATCCTTTGCGCTGTTTTGACTGTCCTCTGGAGCCTCACTCTGTCGGCCTCAGTGCAGCCGCTGTACCAGGTGGAGACACAGTACGTCAACAGGCTCTCAATGGACGAGTGGTAGAAGGCTAGCAGCAGCTTCCTGTCCAGGTTGAATTTCCTGAGGACTCTCAGGAAGTGCAGACGCTGGTGGACCTTCTTTACCACTGCTGTGGTGTTGTGAGTCCAAGAAAGGTCGTCGGAGATCTGTACTCCCAGGAACTTGAACGTGTGGACCCTCTCCACACACACGCCTTCGATGCAGAGGGGGGGCGGCACCGTCTTGTTCCTCCTGAAGTCGACGACAATCTCCTTTGTTTTTGCAGTGTTAAGGTGCAGTCTGTTGTCCTTGCACCAAGCTGTCAGTCTCTTTACCTCCTCTCTGTAGGCTGTCTGGTCACCTTCCGAGATCAGACCGACCACTGTCGCGTCGTCAGCAAACTTGACGATGGTGTTGTTGCCATGGGCCGGGCTGTAGTCGTAGGTGTAGAGGGCGTATAAGAGAGGGCTCAGCACGCATCCTAGAGGGGAACCGGTGCTCAGCATGCAGGTGGAGGACGTGTAGGGGCCGAGCAACACAGTCTGGGGTCTGTTGGTCAGAAAGTCCTTAATCCAGATGCGTGTGAGGGCAGGGAGGCCGAGAATGTCAAGTTTGGCGACGTGGATGTCTGGGATGATTGTGTTGAATGCCAAGCTGTAGTCCACAAAGAGCATCCTTGCATAGCTCTGCTGTTGTTCCAGGTGGCCCAGCACAACATGCAGAGCAGTGTTGATGGCGTCCTCAGTGGATCTGTTAGCCCAGTATGCAAACTGGTAGGGGTCCAGAGTGGGAGGAAGGCAGTCCCTGATGTGCTGGAGAACCAGCCTCTCGAAGCACTTCATGATGACTGGTGTGAGAGCAACAGGACGGTAGTCATTCAGGTGGACGGCTGGTGACTTTTTGGGGACAGGAATAATGATGGAAGTTTTCAAGCAGGAGGGGATGACTGCTTGAGCCAGGGAGCGGTTGAAGATCCTGCAGAATACATGTGACAGTTGGTGGGCACATGTTTTGAGGACCTTGCCTGGTATTCCGTCGGGTCCAGTAGCTTTCCTGGGGTTAACAGCCAGGAGCGCGCGCCTCACATCGTGTTCCTCTACGGTGAGTGGGGGGGAGTTGGAGCATGAAGTGCGGGGGTGTGACGGTTGGGGCGAGTCAAAGCGAGCAAAGAAGCAGTTAAGCTCCTCTGCCAGCGATGCACTCGGGTCTGCAGAGGTCGTGCTGCTGCCACGGAAGTTGGTGATGCTCCGTAGACCCTGCCACACCTCCCGTGGTCTGTTACTGGCAAGGTGGGCCTCCAGCCTCCCCTTGTAGGTTGCCTTGGCTAGCTTGATGCCTTTGCTCAGGTCAGCACGAGCCACCCTGTACTGGGCTTTGTCGCCTGACCTGAAGGCAGCGTCACGGGCCTTGAGGAGAGAGCGAACCCTGCTGGACATCCAGGGCTTCGCATTTGGGAAGGTCCGTATAGTCCTGTGTAGGGACACAGTTTCCATGCAGAACTTGATGTAGTCCACTACACAATGTGTGTAGACATCAAGGTCCTGATGATCAAAGAGGCCCCAGTTTGTGTCTTGAAAGCAGTCCTGTAATTCACTCATGGCGCCGTCACGCCAGGTTTTCACAGTCTTTGTGGTGGGCCTGAATCTGCGCCTGAGAGGGATGTATGCAGGTGCGAGCTGCAAGGACAGGTGGTCTGACTGGCCGAGGGGGGCGAGTGGGAGGGCCCTGTATGCGTGCTTGATGTTCGAGTACACATGGTCGAGAGTGTTGTCTCCCCTCGTTGGGCACTTGACATGCTGGTGAAACTCTGGGAGTACAGTCTTTAAATTGGCCTTATTAAAGTCTCCCGCTACTACGTGAACGCCATCAGGGTGGGCCCGCTGATGTTTATTGATGACGCACGCGAGTAGCGAGAGCGCCGTGCTAGTGCTAGCGTCGGGAGGGATGTAAACAGCTGTGACAATCACGACCGTTAGCTCCCTCGGGAGAAAATAAGGCCGGCATTTAACGGACATGAACTCGATGTCGGGGGAAGAGTGCTTCTCGACGATCGTGCTATCGCCGCACCAGTTCTCATGCACGTAAACACAGAGCCACCCCGCCCCGTCTCTTACCGGTGTCCCTTGTCCGATCCGCGCGATGTAGCGAGCGCCCGGCCAGCTGGATGCTAGCATCGGGGACGTCTGCGTGCAGCCAGGATTCCGTGACGACGATCACACTGCTGTCTCGCACATAGCGGTTTCCCAGGATTTGTAATCCCAGGTCGTCGATTTTGTGGACCACGGATCTGGCGTTGGTGAGGTACAGACTCGGCAGTGGTTGCCTATGGGGCTGCCGTCGCAGCCGTTGCAAGACACCGGACCTGCAGCCCCGCTTCTGCTTCCTCTCTCTGCGTCGCCTGCGCCGCCTCCCGGTCCCGATGACAAGCCACGGTGAGCCGGGCAGCCTCGCCAGTTCGTCCGGAATTTTGCGATCATAGCATATTCAGTAAATATAAACCTGCTAAATTAAATAATTGACATTCTGTCCCATAAATGTTTAAAATGCCGGTAATTGCCATACAATCCTTCAAGGGTCGACGAGCGATGTTCGGGAGGAGGAGCAGTGGTGGTGGTGCGTTTCCCTCGGGCATGTGTCGGTAAATCCAGCGGAGTTCAGCGGCAGTGGATTGAAGTTGTCCTGACACAGGTTGATGACATGACAGGAACAGGCAGAAGTGCGAGAAGCAGACTGGCCTGCGGGTCCACATGGCAGACAGGTGCTAACTTTGATAGGTAAGCTAAACTTTAGCCACAGTAGACGCGTCAGCGACTATGCAATCGGTGGGTGGCATTCATGAGAATCGGGATCGCTCAACATACAGATAATAATAAATAAAATCACTGTAACTGGAGGGATTGTAAACTGCTAAAGCAGGTACAACAAGCGGATCCAAAAAATTTCTGAGAGTTACCGGTGAGCAGTGGCAGCCAAACGTGCCAGCGTCCACTCAACCGGGAGTTGATTCAATATTCACAATATTTTATTATTTTGTCGTACAGTTGTTTAAAAATGGCTCGCTATCGCCCCCTAGAAAAAAAAAAACAATAAAAAAAAACAGCCCCATATCTCTGTTTCACCAAACTGAAAATTTGATGAAGTGTGTACAAAGCCAAGACCTAATAAAAAGTCTCATGGAGCCGTATGCTAAATTGAACAGGAAGTCGGCCATTCTAAATTTATCAGAATCCGAAATCCTTTTATTGTCATTGTACAGTGTGCAACAAGATTAGGGAGCTCCCCTCTCCAGTGCAATACAACAATAATTTAATCAAATATATAAATTAGATAAATAAGAGAATAAATATTGTGATGGAAAATAGTATGAAATTGGAGAAATACAACACAATACGTCGCTGTTCAGCAAGGTAAGGGTGGTCGTGTGTGTGTGCATGTGTGTGAGAGTTCAGAATGGTGATGGCTCTCGGAAGAAAATGTTTTTCAGTCTATTAGTCTTTGATTTGATGCACCTGTAGTGCCTGCCAACAAATTTACTTCAAACATTGACGAGGCTTTGAAAACAAAAGCTGCTCTAACTTTAACTACAAGCAAATTCCTCTTGAAGATTCCTCACGTTATTTCTCGGAAATATTTCACATTTCCAACGTGCCAGTACCCCAACGTTGTCCGGGTGGCGAGGGCCCTTTATAGCTGCTCGCAGCTCTAGTTTTTAATTAATTTTTTTAAATCAATGGTGATGACAGTGAAATATGTCTTGTCTGGTATCATGATAGCTGGAGGATATTTTGTCATGATATTTTAGTCAGGCCTGATAACAGTGATGTATGCTGATTTAAGGCTACTTTTATTTTGAAATGCCGTATCACATTTTGGTGGGACCGCATTTGATGGACAACTGGGGTTGTCTAGTGTCCCCCAAAATGGGTCTGATATCACGATAGCTCGAGGGTATTTTGAAATGATTATTTTAAAATCAGTGTTGATGACAATGAAATGTGCATATTTCAGGTGGGTTTTTTTTTTATTGTGAAATTACACATCAGATTTTGATGGGACCATTTTTGATGAACAGCTGGGGTCGTCTAGTGTCCAACAAAACTAGTCTGGTATTACGACAGCTCCAGCTCTTTTATTTTAAAATGCCTCCTTACATTTTGATGGGACTACTTTTGGTGGAAAGCTGTGTTGTCTTGTGTCCTCCAAACCTGGTTTGGTATTACCATAGCTAGAGGATATTTTTTAATGAAATTTTAAAGTCAGGCATGATGACAGTGAAATGTGCAGATTTCAGGCAACTTTTAGTTTGAAATTACAAATTAGATTTCGATGGGACCACTTTTTATGGACAGCTGGGGTAGTCTCGTGTCCCACAAAACTGGTCTGGTATCACGATAGCTCGAGCTATTTTTTTTTTAACTCAGTGGTGATGACCGTGAAATAAGCGAATTTCAGGCTACTTTTATTTTGAAGTGCCACATCACATTTTGATGTGACCACTTTTGGTGGACAGCTGGTGTGGTCTAGTATCCCCAATCCTGGTTTGGTATCACGATAGTTTGAGGATATTTTTTAAAGATTTTTCTTTTAAATCAGTGTTGATCACAGTGCATATTTCAGGTGATTTTTTTATTTTTAAATGCCACATCAAATTTTGAAGTGACCACTTTTTGTGGACAACTGGGGTGGTCTGGTGTCCCGCAGAACTTGTCTGGTATCACGATAGCTTGAGGATTTTGTAATGATTTTAATTTTTTTAATCATTGGTGACGACAGACAAATAAGCAAATTTTCACGCTTTTATTTTTAAATATCCCATCAGATTTTGATGGGACCACATTTGTTTTTACGGTTCCGTCACCACGCGAGTGGCTACCTGCTAAAGCAGCACGGCTCACTATTTGAGCCTTTTTCGCGTGTTTTTTCCTTTACCCAGTTTTATTTATTTTACCTCATCGCAGCAATGGACATCCAAATTGCGGTGGTTTTATTGCTGCTGGGGGCTGTTTTTTGCGTGATCGTGTCCGGAGATGTCACTGGGAGCTACGGATCAATCGTTTACACAAGAGATCAGCTGTTAGCACTTCGTGCTAACCCCGTGCCGACTCCCGGAGCGAGACCCGATATCCCCCACGAGTTGAGGAGGAAGAGACGGGGGATGTCGCGCGGGGGCGAAACGCCAGGCAAAGAGGAGGCGTGACCACCCCGTCCTCCTGTCCGTTTTTATGGGAAATGTTAGATACCTTCCCAAGAAAATGGACGCGGCACGAGAGGAACTTCCAATGAGCTAGCTTGCTGATGTTCACGGATTCATGGCTAACAGACCTAACGCCGGACACCGTCGTGGAATTTGACGGCTTCCAAATACTACTTGCGGACAGGACACTGGAAAGCGGTAAGAGGAAAGAGGAGGGCTGGCTGTGTTTGTTAATGAT